>NC_077230.1:321460914-321760914 GCF_027887165.1 Monodelphis domestica | reverse complement strand
GGCAGTAGAGATTATAAGAGTTTGCCACCATGACATGACCAGCTATGCCACTTTACCCAGTTGGCATCCATTCAAAACCTAAAACTTTCTGTTTAGATACTAATAAGAACAAATATGCTCCAGTAGATAAGTTGACTCTTTTAAATAAAGTTTCAGGATTAAGTTAAATTGTTGCTTTGGTTATTTTTTTAAAACAGCCACAGGAATCAATAGATAGTTTGCTAAAAAGAGGGATTGCATCCAAATTCCAGTTCTCACAAAACCAAAATAAGAAAGGCAAAAAAGTTAAAGGAAGGGAATCTATTTCTATCCTTTTTCCAAAAAGGTAAACCAGAAGGAATATTTTTCCCATTGGGAAAAATTCACATGGTTTCACCAGTGGGAAAAATTCATATGGTTTTATGCACTAACCAAGAGATACTCTATATGACTGATAGTTCCATTTTGCTATTTACTGGAGGGTGGGAAAAGAAGGAAAGATAAAGATCATGAGGACCAGAGAGAAGAAATGGCTGATAAAAGCCTTTCTCTGAATCATTAGAATAATCATAAAATGTTTTACTTACTAGAGAGGTTAGCAAATAGAAAAATCTACCTGAAAGGGCTTTTGATCTCACCTTTTTGGGACTATGGAGTCACCAATCTGTTCCTACAGGATAAGAAGTCAACCTAAACACAGCCAAGATAAACTTGCTGTTTTCATCTGCTGATACAGCTATAGGTAGCCTAAGGTAGAGAACAAGGTTAGTTCTCTTCTAAGTTTATCAGCAGCACCTGCTAACTTACGAGTAAGAGTTCAACTTCCTGGCCTCTGATTTTGGCAAGGTTTTGGATATGTATGATTTTGAGGTGCAAGTGAGACATTGAAGTTCTTAGATCCAGAAGAAAAGTTGAAATGTGATACTAAAATACAAGAAAATTAGCTCCACAATGGCTCAAGCTATGAATTCATCCAACTGTTCTCAAAAACATTTGAACTTACACTAAAAAAAGTACCTGTCATACATTCTTAATGACAATAGTACTACTGGTATGACACTCACCCAAAGAAATCAAAGATAAGGAAAGGTTCCATATGTTTATAGAAATATTTAAAGAAGCATTTGTGAGTAGGTAGAGAAAAACTAGAAATATACTGAGTACCCTCAAAACTGCAGGCTATAAATGTAATAGAATATAATTGATCCATAAAAATGGTGAATATAAAGAATTAAGAGAACTTTGGGGAAGACTTGTATTAACTGATATGGAATAAAATAGAACTATCATAAAAATTTAGCCATAATAATGTAAAAAGAAAATAACATTCAAAGACATCAAAATTCTGAAAAATGCAGTGACTAATCATTACTTTAAAGAATTGAAAAGTAGAAAACATATAGAATAAGACATGTCATATACAGCTGGTTTGTTTCTTTTAATGATACTTTATTGTAACAATGATGAGGGGCTCTCTAAGGAAGCATTGGGAAATTTTTTACCAATATAAAAAATGGAATAGGATTTCATAAGTATGTAGCATAATTCATTTTCATAAGAAACAATGGAAAATATTTCCAAAATAACCAACATTTTTACATGAAGATTCTCTAAGGACACACAAAGTTGAAGACTTGAAAAAAACAGCAGATAAAAATATAGCTTCTGAACTTTTCAGTCTAAAGAAAGAAAAGCAATGCCCCAAAGTTTAAATAAAATCTGTTTCAATGGCCAAATCCAGATATCCTTCGTGAAAAAGAGATTTCAAATCAGGGAACTGTTAATATAGTGTCCAAGCCTCTTTCAATTATTAAAAAAAATATAGAGTCTCAGAGCATCAAGATATGGGGGTCTAGATTGAATCTAAATGTTCATGTCCTTATAGACTCACCTGTCCCAGGTAAACATCAATTCTAGCCATAATAAATAACATTTATGGAGAAAGGGAAGACATGAACTCAGAGCATTCATTCACTCCCTCATCCTTTACTATATTGTTGTTTTTTTTAAAGCAGATCAACATTTTGGAAGAGTATATCCAACACTGATAAAATTTCTTGTTGCTGATCAAAATATGCAAAGTTCAAAATTGTGGCAGCAATCCTACATCACCCTTTTGTCTTTGAGAGCCTTTGCTGCCTCCTGATATTAGGAGTAGCAGTGTCATTACCTCTAAAGCAGTTCACTCGCTCCCTTTCTAGATGAGACCCTGCCAGTTTCTATAAAATAATAATGATAACAAAAATAGCAATATATTATTATATAGTGACATGTTTTAAGTGCTTTATATAATTATCTCTTTTGGTCCTCCCAACTCTGTAAAATACATAGGGAAGATAAGAAAACTGAGGCACAGGGAAGTTAAATGATGACAAAAGTCATAGTAAGAAAGTAGAAGAGGCAGAATCTGAATTGAAGTCTAATTGCATTTATTATTTAATAATAAGAGCATTTATATAGCATTTGCTATGTTCCAGGTACTATGCTAAGTACTTTATGAATAGTAGTTAATTTGATCCTCACAACATCCCTGGGGGGTGCCTGATATTATCTTCATCTTACAATTGAAGAAACTGAAGCAAACAGAAGTTAAGGGACTTGCGCAGGGTCACACAGTTAATTTTAAGTATCCAAGGCTGGATTTGAACTTGGGTCTTCCTAGCTCTCTCTACTGTACCACCTAGCTGCCTCTGACTCTAAGACCCGTCATCTTCCCTAAAAAATCTTCTTTTCAATTTAGTTCTTTTATTTTCTTGGGGTGAAAATAACCATCAGTGATTTGACTCTAGTTAACAGAGAATCATGAGAAGAATCAAAGAATCTTAAAACTGGAAGAGACCTCCATTTAATCTAACTTATACTGGAACAAGAATCTCCTCCATTATATACCCAGCAAATGGTCACCCAGTCTTTACCTGAAGACCCCTGGTGAGAGGGAACCCACTCCCTCTAGATAGCTAGCAATTATATGTGTTGAAGTATGTAAGTTGTTGAGAAAAATAACATTTCTTCTCTTTTGAACACTACATAAATAAGAGAGGCAAGCATTCTTCATTCAGGTAATGTATCCAAACTCCACAGGATCTCCAAGGATTCTCCCTCCTCGTGGGAGGGAGAGAAGTTATCAAATCAGTTCTTTCTTCTCCATCAACCCCATGTATCCCAAAAGAATGATATGGTTGGTTTATCCTATAGCTAACAAATTACAAGCTTCAAACTTTTGCTTCTTCCTCTCCAAGAGGTATGATTTCAAGTGTGACATGCTCAGTACATTATGTCCTCAGGTCCTACAAAAGACCCAATAGCCATTACCCTACTTGGCTGGTCCTGGCTGAAAATATGGATAATGTATTGCTCCAAAAATATCACCTTGCGATTTTAACATCTGAGCTCACGCTGAATGGCAATTTGAAAGGCTGTGAAAGAATAAAGGAGTTTTTCCCCCTGCAAGGTGAGGAAGAGGAAAGGGGTAGGAAGAGCTCAATTTTCTCAGCAGGTTACTTCTCCAGGTCTTTTATCTGGGATGGATGATAAGCCAGGCAAGGCAGTTTACAAAAATGAAGCTAGCATTTGACTTGACAGTGGCACTTTCCAGGCGGAATGCTTTTATGGAAAGTGCCACAGTTATGATTAATGAGGTATATGTGCACACTGAATGCTATTTAAGACATACAAATTCCAAGACCCATCCCCAGTGCATCCTGATGGCCCTGTTTCTGGGCTAGAAATTCTCTTTCTCCTCTCACAGAGCTTTATGTGAACTATCTCCTATGAACTCACCGGATCTAATTTTCAACTATTTGTGTGGATGTCTAATTTCCACCATTAAAAGCAGTATTAGGATGGAAAGAATATTAGATTTGGAGTCAGAGAACAGGGGCATAGCAAAGAAGCAAAGAAGTTCTGAGTTGAAAGGACCCATAGTATCCATCTAGGCCAACCCATAACTGAAAAAGAATTCTCTCTACAAGATAGCAGTTTGTTGCTTGAAGACATCCAATAAGGCAGCTGATTTTACTTTGAGTCGGATTTTCAGATTTAACTGTTAGAAAAATTTTTTTCTTTAAAATAAGCTTAATTTCTGTTTCTGCAACTTGAATCCATTATTGCTATTTCTGCTCCCTACGATCAAACAAAACATGTCTAGTGCTTCTTACAGGTGTCAATACTTCAAATGCTTGAAAAAAATCTATATTTCTCCCCAAATATAGTCTTTTCAAATCTCTAGCCCCCAAGACAGTAATTCTAATTTCCTTCAAATAATCCTCATATAGTCAGGACTCAGGGCCTTTCTGGTTTTCCTCCTGACTCTGCCATTTATAATGTGTCATCAAGAAAATCATCTAGCCTCCCTTGAGTCTCAGTTGAGTTCCTCACCTGTGAAATGGGAATAATAACACCTAGTTTATGAACTGACAGGATTAACAAAAAGCTCAAATGAGATTATCATTGTGATGTTTCTAACTCTTTATGATCCCATTTGGGGTTTTCTTGGCAAAGATAATACAGTAATTTGCCATTTCCTTCTCCAGCTCATTTTATACAGATGAGGAAACTGAGGCAAATAAGGGTAAGTGACTTGTCCAGGGTCACATAGCTAATAAGTTTCTGAGGTTAGATTTGAACTGCAGGCCTAGTCCTCTATCCAATTTACCACTTAGCTGCCCAAATTAGAAAACTTATGTTGTACTTTATAAACCATAAATTATTATGTCAGTTAATATTATTACATATCAGTTATTATTATTAATAATATCCTTGAAGATAGGAACCATGCATAATTTATCTTTTTGTTTACATCAGTGTGATGATTATTATTTCCTGCCCCCTAATCTAGTTACTTTAATGAGAGTAAAGGTGAGGCCTTAGAGCACTGTATCTCAGGTAAGGAGATATACACTGATTAGTTCAGGTACTAGATTTCATTCCATGCCACTTAACCAGCTTCCTTTATTATATTGTCTTCTTCCATTAGATTGTAAGCTCCTTGAAGGTAGGAACTGTCTTTCTTTTTCTGTTTGTATTCCTAGTTTTAGGACAGAGCAATATAGTAAATAAATGTTTATTGAATTGAACTGAATTGAAATCAATCAGGCTCTCAGGGCCTTGAAAAAGTAGAACTAAAAAAACCTAGAATTTGCAAATCATACCACCACCACACTATACAACCCATTTAGGAACTAAAGTCTACTGTCTCAATTGGCAAGGGTAGAGTCTCAGACCAGGTTGTATCAGACAGAATTCAAAGGAATAATAATAAAAGCTGATATTTAGGTATTATCATTAGGTTTCCAAAACCCTTTCCATATACTGATCCTACAAAAACCCTGTAAGGTAGGAGATATTATTCCCATTTTGTAGATGAGGACAGTAACTCTTAAAGAAGTTAAGACATTCATATAAGATCCATAGCTAGTAAGTGTTAGAGGCATGATTTAATCCCAAGTTTCCCCTAACAGCAAGAATGATCTACTTTCTAATCCAGAACTCCTCTCAAATGGATTGCTGGCTTTCATTCTAAGTCACTGACCTATCATTAGCTTTACTTATCCAGAACTAGACCATGATTCCCTAATGCCCTCAACAATAAACACTAAGAGAAGGATAGACAGGAAGGAACTGAACATAATACTACAGGAAATTATTCAGGAAAACTGCCCCAATATCCTAGAACAAGAGGGAAAAGTGGAGATTGAAAGAATCCACAGATCACCTCCTGTATTTAATCCCCAACTGACAACACCCAGAAATGTTATAGCCAAATTCAAAAACTATCAGACCAAAGAAAAGATATTACCACCTGCCAAGAAGAAGCCATTCAGATACCACGGAAACACAGCGAGGATAACGGAGGATCTGGCTGCATCCACACTGAAGGACCAAAAGGCATAGAATATGATATTCTGGAAAGCAAGGGAACTAGGTCTATAACCAAGAATCAAATACCCATCAAAACTGACTATATTCTCACAGGGGAAAGTATGGTCATTCAACACAATAGAAGAATTCCAAGCATTTGTAAAGAAAAGACCAGTCCTGAACAGAACATTTGATGTCCAAGCACAGAACTCAAGAGAATCATCAAAAGGTAATTTAAAAAGAGGGGAAAAATAAAAACAAAACAAAACAAAACAAAAACAAAAACAAAATTTTAAGGGACTCAATAAGTTAAAATGATATGTATCCTTATAAGAAAAGAGGTCATTGGTAACTCTTAAAAACTGTTGCTATCACCTGGGCAGCTAGAAGAATTACACTTAGAGGGAAGAGTGACAAACTGTATAGGATGAAAAGACAAGACATAAATAGGTATATAAATATATGCATGCATAAATACATATACATGTGTGTGTATACACACACACACACACACACACACACACACACACATATATATACAACCAGAGCTAAAAAAAAAGAGGTTAATGCTGAAGGAAATGGGAAAAGAAACAAATGGGGGTAAATTTATATGTCACAAAGAAGCTCATGGTGGGAAAGGGGAGAACATCGATACACTGGAAGGGTAAAAAGGTTAGAGATAGGAAATACTCAACTCTTACATGCTTTGAAACTGACCCAAAGAGGGAAGAACAATTCAATACATTGGGGCAGAGAATAGATTTGCGCCCTATATGGGGAGTAGAAGGGTAAAAAACAGACTGGTGGGGAGGGAAGCAGTACAAGGGAGGGAGGGGGGCAATTTTTAAAAGACTACAGGGGAAAATAAGGGGGGAATAAGAAGAGAGGGGGTAGAAAGGAAAGTAAAATAAGGGTGAGAATTAGGGGGACTGATTATAAACAAACATTGGTGTAGAAGGAAATAGTGAAAGAAGAAAAGGTAGGACCAGGAGTAGAAATCAAAATGCTGGGAAATACACAGCTAGTAATCATAACTCTGAATGTGAATGGAATGAACTCACCCATAAAATGCAAGCGAATAGCAGAGTGGATTAGAATCCAAAACCCTATCATATGCTGTCTGCAAGAAACACACATGAGGAAGATAGATACTCATAGGGTAAAAGTAAGAGGATAGAGCCAAATCTACTGGGCATCAACTGATAAAAAGAAGGCAGGAGTAGCAATCATGATATCTGACAAAGCCAAAGTAAAAATAAATCTAGTTAAAAGACATAGGGAAGGTAATTACATCCTGATAAAAACCAGTATAGACAATGAGGAAATATCTGTACTCAATATGTATGCACCAAATGGCATAGCATCCAAATTCCTAAAGGAGAAACTAGAGGAATTCAAGGATGAAATAGATAGAAAAACTATACTAGTGGGAGATCTGAACCTTCCTCTATCTGAACTAGATAAATCAAACCAAAAAATAAATAAGAGGTGAGAGAAGCAAATGAAATCTTAGAAAAATTAGAGTTAGTAGACATGTGGAGATAAATAAATAGGGACAAAAAGGAATACACCTTCTTTTCAGCAGCACATGGTACATTCACAAAAATTGACCATGTATTACGGCACAAAAACATTGCAAACAAGCACAAAAGGGCAGAAATAATAAATGCAACCTTTTCAGATCATAATGCAATGAAAATAATAATTAGTAAGGGTACATGGAGAGATAAATCCAAAATTAATTGTAAATTAAACAATATGATTCTCCAAAACCAGTTAGTTAAAGAACAAATCGTAGAAACAATTAATAACTTCATTGAAGAAAATGACAATGGTGAGACATCCTTTCAAAACCTATGGGATGCAGCCAAAGCAGTACGCAGGGGGAAATTTATATCCTTGAGTTCATATATAAATAAATTAAGAAGGGCAGAGGTCAATAAATTGGGTATGCAAATTAGAAAACTAGAAAGTGAACAAATTAAAAATCCCCAGATGAAGACTAAATTAGAGATCCTAAAAATCAAAGGAGAATCAATAAATTTTAATCAATAAAAATGAAAGTCAAAGAACTATTGATTTAAAAAGACTAGAAGCTGATACTTTGGAAAAACAAATAAAATAGACAAAGTATTAGTCAGTCTAATTTAAAAAAGGAAAGAAAAAAAACCAAATTGACAGTATCCAAGATGAAAAGGGAGACCTCACCTCTAATGAAGAGGAAATTAAAGCATTCATTAAAAACTACTATGCCCAATTATATGGCAACAAATATGGCAATCTAGGTGATATAGATGAATACTTACAAAAATATAAATTGCCTAGACTAAAAGAGAAAGAAATAAATTACCTAAACAACCCCATATTAGAAAAAGAAATTGAACAAGCCATCAAAGAACTCCCTAAGAAAAAATCCCCTAGGCATGATGGATTCACAAGTGAATTCTATCTAACATTCAAAGAACAAGTAATCCCAATATTATGCAAACTATTTGACAGAATAAGACAAACGGTTCTACCAAATTCTTTTTATGACACAAACATGGTACTGATACTAAAGCTAGGCAGGTTAAAAACAGAGAAAGAAAACTATAGGCCAATCTCCCTAATGAATATAGATGCAAAAAATCTTAAATAGGATACTAGCAGGAAGACTCCAGCTAGTCATCCCAAGGGTTATCCACTATGATCAGGTATAATTCATACCAGGAATGTAAGGATGGTTCAATTTTAGGAAAACCATCCACATAATTGACCATATTAACAAACAAACTGACAAAAATCACATGATTATCTCAATAGATGCAAAAAAAGCCTTTGATAAAATACAACACCCATTCCTATTGAAAACACTAGAAAGTATAGGAATAGAAGGACCTATCCTAAAAATAATAAACAGTATATATCTAAAACCATCAGCAAACATCATCTTCAATGGGGATAAATTTGAAGCCTTCCCAATAAGCTCAGGAATAAAACAAGGATGCCCATTATCATCTTTATTATTTAATACTGTACTAGAAACACTAGCAGTAGCAATCAGAGAAGAAAAAGAAATTGAAGGTATTAAAATTGGTAATGAGGAGACCAAGACCAAATCACTCTTTGTGGATGATATGATGATTTAGAGAATCAACTAAAAAGCTAGTTGAAATAATCGACAACTTTAGCAAAGTTGCAGGATACAAAATAAACCCGCATAAGTCATCAGCATTTCTACATATCTCCAACCCAGTTCAGCATCAAGAATTAGAAACAGAAATTCCATTTAAAGTCACCTGAGACAAAATAAAATACCTAGGAATCTACCTCCCAAGACAAACACAGGAACTATATGAACACAACTACAAAACACTCTCCACACAATTAAAACTAGATCTAAGCAATTGGAAAAACATTGATTGCTCATGGGTGCTAACATAATAACATAATATAATAAATATGGCCTAACATAATAAACATAATGAAACTAACATAATAAAAATGACCATCCTACCCAAACATATCTATCTATTTAGGGCCATACACATTGAACTTCCAAAAAACTTTTTTACTGAATTAGAGAAAACCATAACAAAGTTCATTTGGAAAAACAAAGGATCAAGGATATCCAGGGAAATGATGAAAAAAATACAAAGGAAGGTGGCCTTGCAGTCCCAGATCTCAAACTATATTACAAAGCAGTGGTCAACAAAACAATTTGATACTGGCTAAGAGATAGAAAGGAGGATCAGTGGAATAGACTTGGGGTAAATGACCTCAGCAAGAGAGTCAATAATAAACCCAAAGACCCCAGCTTTTGGGACAAAATCCACTATTTGATAAAAACTGCTGGGAAAATTGGAAGACAGTATGGGAGAGATTAGGTTTGGATCAACACCTCATACCCTATACCAAGATAAACTCAGAATGGGTGAATGACTTGAATATAAAGAAGGAAACTATAAGAAAATTAGGTTAACACAGAATAGTATACATGTCAGACCTTTGGGAAGGGAAAGATTTTAAAACCAAGCAAGACTTACAAAGAGTCACAAAATGTAAAATAAATAATTTTGAATACATCAAATTAAAAAGGTTTTGTACAAACAAAACCAATGTAACTAAAATTAGAAGGGAAACAACAAATTGGGAAACAATCTTCATAACAAAAACCTCTGACAAAGGTCTAATTACTCAAATTTATAAAGAGTTAAACCAGTTGTACAAAAAATCAAGCTATTCTCCAATTGAAAAATGGGCAAGGGACATGAATAGGCAGTTGTCAGCCAAAGAAGTCAAAACTATTAATTAGCACATGAAAAAGTGTTCTAAATCTCTGATAATCAGAGAAATGCAAATCAAAACAACTCTGAGGTATCACCTTACACCTAGAAGATTGGCTAACATGACAGCAATGGAAAGTAATGAATGCTGGAGGGGATGTGGCAAAGTAGGGACATTAACTCATTGCTGATAGGGTTATGAATTGATCCAACCATTCTGGAGGGCAATTTGGAACTATGCCCAAAGGGTGATAAAAGACTGTCTTCCCTTTGATCCAGCCATAGCACTGCTGGATTTGTACCCCAAAGAGATAATAAGGAAAAAAACTTGTACAACAATATTCATAGCTGTGCTCTTTGTGGTGGCAAAAAATTGGAAAATGAGGGGATGCCCTTCAGTTGGGGAATGGCTGAACAAATTATGGTATATGTTGGTGATGGAATACTATTGTGCTAAAAGGAATAATAAAGTGGAGGAATTCCATGGAGACTGGAACAACCTCCAGTAAGTGATGCAGAATGAAAGGAGCAGAACCAGGAGAACATTGTACACAGAGACTCAGACACTGTGGTATAATCAAACGTAATGGACTTCTCCATTAATGTCAATGCAATGTCCCTGAATAATCTGTAGGGATCTATGAGAAAAAACACTATCCTTAAGCAGAGGACAAACTGTAGGAGTAAAAACACCAAGGAAAGGCAACTGCTTGACTACGGGGGTGGAGGGGATATGATTGAGGAGAGATGCTAAATGAGCACCCTAATGCAAATACCAACAACAGGGAAATGGTTCAGAGCAAGGACACATGTGATACCCAGTGGAATCACATGTCAGATAGGGTAGGGGTGGTGGGAGGGGGAGGGGAGGAAAAGAAAATTATCTCTATTCCTAATAAATAATGTATGAAAATGACCACATAAAATAATGTTTAAAAACTAAAAAAAAAAAAGAGTTAGTGGTCTTCTGAGCAATACTAAAAAGGAACTCTGCCATTTACATTATTGAGAGAATATGATTCTAGGCTGGCACCTAAAAAACAAGCAGCTTTACTTCTGTATCATTTGTAAAATGGGATTAATAAAGTCTGTATTTCTTAAACTTCAAAAAAAAAAAGTAGCAATGCCATGTAGCAATCCTGTTCTGATGTCCTACACTAGTTACAGTTCTGCTACTTTGCCTGTTTCAGCACCATGGTCAGAACCACAGCCTGTCTTCCCCTGGAATCCAAATGTGTTTTTAAAGAGCAGTGAGAGAGATTTAGAGATGTTTACAACAGAAAAGGGAATGGAAATTGGAGTCAGAGTCCCTGAGTAATAATGAGTCACTACTAAGCCGAGGGAGATAAAGCATATAAATATACTGACAGCTTTCTGAGATTTCCAAGACAAGATAGTATATAGGTGGATCATTACACCAGGTAACCCAGCAATCTGAACATTCTGTAGCCAGTAAAATACTCCCTCACACAGATATATGGTTATTGGAAATAGAGTAGGAAAATTTAACAGGCAAAATATATGTCTTGAAC
The DNA here is from genome assembly GCF_027887165.1 of Monodelphis domestica. Taxonomy (NCBI): domain Eukaryota; kingdom Metazoa; phylum Chordata; class Mammalia; order Didelphimorphia; family Didelphidae; genus Monodelphis; species Monodelphis domestica. The sequence goes on along the minus strand of NC_077230.1, from coordinate 321,749,279 downwards.
ATTGATGGAATATCTTAGTCATAGCCCTTCTCTGTGAATAGCATATTATTACTGGTTTTAGAATAAAGGACTCAAAAAAACCAACTTCCTTTTTAAATGAAAACATTTTTACAATGACATCTCACTATGCCATTTTCTACTATAGCAAGAGAGAAATACACTCCCAGGGGAGATGTTAAATGGAAGCCAATTATTATAAAATCATAGGATTTCAGAGACAGAAATCTAAGGAAGTCCCACCATCCCCAACCCCCACCCTTCACCTCCACCAAGGAAGGAACCTTAGAGAACATCTAGTTCAACTCCTTTGCTTTGCAAATGAGGGAGCTGGGTTTCATGTTGGTTAAGTGACTTGCTGAAGGTCATACATAGGAAAGAAGATAGGTTTAAAACTGTAAATAACCTTAGAGACCTTCCAGTCCAAAACTCTCTTTTAGAGGGGTCAATATAGAGGCCTGAACAGAATAAATGACTTACCCAAAACTACACAGCAAATAAGTGGTGCCAAATTCAAAACCAATTCCTCTGACTCCAAATCCAGATATCTCTCATAAATTGTGATGTTCCAGTGGAATTGCCCATGGGCTAAGGGAAGGGGTGGGGAAAGGAGAGGGAGGGGAAGAACATGATTCTTGTAACCGAGTAATAATGTTCTAAATTGACTAAATAAATTTTTCAAAAAAAATTTAAAAAATAAATTGTGTTGTTATTGTTGAGTTATTTTCAATCATGTCTGACTCTTTGTCACCTGATTTGGAGTTTTCTTGCAAAGGTAGTAGAGTTGTTTGCCATTTCCTTCTAAAACTTACTTTATAAATGAAGTAATTGAGGCAAATGGGATTAAGTTACTTGCCCAGGGTCACTCAGCTAGTAAGTATCTGAGGCCAAATTTGAACTCAGGAAGATGAATCTTCTTGATTCCAGGCCCAGTATTCTATCCACTGTGCCATCTACCTACCTTAGTAAATAGAAAAGCTAAAACTCAAATCTAGGTCTCTTGACTCCAGAATTAAATTCCCTCTTTCACTGAACCAAGGAACCAGAGAATTAAGAAAAGACATGAGAGAATAATGATCTATTTTTTGCCAAACCATGTGACCATTTCAAGAATGCATAAAAAACTAAAATGGACATGAAATAGGAGAAAAAATCATGTTTAATCCTACTTAGCTTAAATAAATATGGTTAACTGTGATTTCCTCTCTTCTGGTTCTGGTTGAGAATGGCAGGCAAACTCACAGAATTTATATATTTTATGAGTTTCCATTAGAATTGAGAAGTTTTACTGTTGAAAAAGTGAACTGAACAGGAGTATCGATTTAGGCTTAGGAACATAGAACTGTAGACCTACATCTGGATGTAATTTTAGAGAGCATTTATTCCAATCTCATCAATTTATAGATGTGGAAACTAGAGAGCAGAAAAACAAAAAATAACTAGTAGCAGAGGCTGGATTCAAAAACAAATCATTTGATTCCAAATTGGGGACCCTATCTCCTATACAAGTGCCTCTCCTATGCCTTCCCATGGTGACTTTCAACATCAAACATGATGCACATTGCCAATATGAAATGCTAGAGCTCATGACTATGAAGAGAGTGAAAGGAAAGACTGGTTTAATCTGTCAATAGGTTGAACCAATGGGTTCAAAACTATCCATCCAAGAAATCAGAGGCCTCAAGTCAAGATTAAAAAATGCTAAGGTTTTCCTTTTTTCATGATCATTATGGAGAGTTCAGAAGGTTCAAAGGTTCCAGATTACCTCTAGGATAAAATATAAGCTTCTTCCTTTTGCATTTTTAAATGTCCTTCACCATGTTTCTCCCACCTATCTTTCTAAACTGAAATAACTTTATTTTTCTCACAAATACTCTACAGTCCAGGTAACAGGTCTATCTACCATTCTCTTTATATAATACTATATCTACCATCTTGTCATAGATATAGGTTGCTTCTTGTACCTAAAAATATTCTCCTTTCCCTCTTCTCCCTCCTGGAATCTCTAGTTCCCCTTAAGTGTCAGTTCAAAAACTTTTCTTGATTCCTCCAAGTTTTCCACCCAAGAACCCCATAAAATTTATATTTGCTTTGCCAGTGTTTTTGTATTCCTTTACTTGTGTCCATATTATTTTCTCCAACCCTTTTATATGCAAGAATCTCCTCTACATTACCCCCAACAGGTGATCATTGTGCTTAAGATCTCCAGTAATAGGAAACTATCCAACCAGTAACCATTTATTAAGCAACTATGAGGTGAGTCTGTGTGACTTTGGGCAACTCACTTAACCCTGTTTGCCTCTGTTTCCTCATCTGAAAAATGAACTAGAGAAGGAAATGGCAAGAAATTCCAGTAACCTTGCAAAGAAAACACCAGATGGAGTCACAAAAAGTTAGACATGACTGAAATGACTGAACAAAAAAAAAATGTGTAACTAGATAAGGAAATGGAAAACGATCTGGATCTAAGGTCAGGAAGACTTCAGTTCAAATGTGCCTCATATACCATCTTTCTGATTGTGGGCAAGTCACAACCTGTGTCTGCCTCAATTTCCTCAACTTTAAATAATAGCACCTACCTCCCAAGGTTGTTAGAATAAAATGATATAATATTTGTAAAGCATTTAGTATAATGTCTGGCACATTTACCAGCATCCTCCTGTATTGTTCAACATTTCTTGAGCTAATTAGATGTATAGTAGAAAGGTCTGGCAACTGTAGGCTAATAATTATAGCCGACATTTATGAGCACTCTTAAGTTTTCAAAGTGCTTTATATCTCTCTTCCTATCTGATCTTCATAGAAGTCTTTGGGACAAAGGACTAAAAATTAGGGGAATCATGAAGGACTTCTCAAAGACATGTCATATGAGCTAAACTTTAAATGAATTTAGGGATTAAGAGATGACCTTGACACTGATGGAATACTAAGATCTCCCTTTCTCATAAGATATTCTATTCCACGTTCCAAACAGCACTGACTATTAAGAAAGGTTTTTTCCCCTTCTTTCCAGATGAAACCTACCTTATGACCTATCTAGCTCCATCCTAGAAGCTAATATTCTTCTTCTCCAAAAGACTGCCTAAATTCACAAAAGGGATACTATTAAACTTTATTTGCTATATCTTTTGGGGTAAATTGATGTCTTTTATGCTTTAAGCACCACTTACTTGTCTGTTTGAGTTACTATGTTCCTCTAAAACATTTTTCTGAGTATAGTTTATAGTGGTAAAATAGGTGTTACTAAGAGCTGTTCTGAATCTGAACACCCAGGGCCACAAACAAAAACAAAAATCAATATTTAGAAGAATAAACATTGAATAAAATGAAAAGCTGAAGTCAACAACACTTGCCAAAATTATGTCAAGTAAATACAAAGAAATTAGTGAAAGAATTGGAAGTAATATAATATTAAATCAACCATAATAACATGTATTATGAAGGTATAAATATATACACAGTAACTTCTCAAGAGGAGCTACTGTAATTTGATTTGTACTGTACAGTGCCTGTTTCAAAATTACTGGTTTGAAATTAAATTAGCTAATACTGTGGAAGGATAGTTGACAGTTTCAGTTTTTATTTAAGAGAATTAGAAAAAATAAAAGTTGTTTCAATGAATTTCTTTAGACTTTGTAGACTGGTTTTAAAAAGTTATTTCATACTCTTTCCCCTTCATTCACGTTATATCCCACCCAAAACTAGACTGTGAACTCTTCCCAGTATTGCCCTATTCTCTCCTATAACCCCCATATCTTCATAAAGATTCTCTTCTCAAATCCACTTTTTGAAATATTTCACTTGCTTCAAGGCCAACTCAAGTAGCACTATTCCATGAAGACTGATAAAAGTAATTCCGCATTCTGCCCATATGCTTAAGATACTGACCAGATTTTTCCTTTGCAGTGGTTCCATTCTACTTTGCACTACATTTATTTGTATATATGTAAATAGACTGTAAGCAGGGAATGCTCCATTTTTATCTTTGGAGGTATGTTTCCTAGCACCTTTATGTAGTAAATGCTTTAACATAAGCACATTAAATGCAATCAAACTTGGTTCCGTCTATTGCTATAAACACTTGTAAATAGCCTAACCCAAAAGATTGATTTGAGGAAATAGCCCAAGTATTTTAACTGAGCTGATTTCCCAGCAGGGTAATGATGATGTTGGGGTAATTGGAGGCACTGTGCCATTTGTAGATTCCAAGGATCCAGTTAAAAGTCATAGAATTAAAATCTAGAAAATACCTTAAATCTAGTAGTCAGTATAGGACAGTGATGGAAAACCTATGGAACAGGTACCAAAGATGGCATGCAGAGTGCTCTCTATGGGCACTCGACCACCCTCCCTCCTCACCCCATACCCTAGAACTCATTACTAGAAAGTCAGAGGAACTCTGACAAAACTGTTCCCTTCCCCACCACCACCACCATTCCTGACAACATTTTAAAATATCACCCACCCCTCTGCCCAGCAGCCCAATGGGACAGATTTCTCTCTCCTCTATGTGAGGTAAGAGGGAACATGGCATACCCAGCATGTGGGGGGGGCACAGCACTTGGTCTGGGGGAGGTGGAGGCAGGGCCTAGTACTCCATCTCTAAAAGGTTCACCATCACTGGTGTAAGGTATCAGAAGAAGAGATGCTCACTTCGTGGCTTAGCTACTACAGACCGTTGCCTTACTCTATAGTCAGCAACAGCAACATATAGGTCACCCATATCAAGAATAGTGCTTAAAACCAGGTCAGAGGAAAGATGGTACCTGTCCTCACATGACTAATTCTATTCTTATTGCCATATTGTTTGGCTCTACATGTCTATACTGGATCTTTAAGTGCTGTTCCTAGTCACCCAAACTCTATTATCTTCTTGTTCCCTTAAGTATATTTTGATGCTCTTAGCCTTCTACATAGTCTACATACTCAGTTTTTATTTCTTCTTGTTCTTGCCTGCCTGGCCTGGACCTCATTCTATTTATGCCAGATCTCATATTCAGAACATGAACTTGACCAACCTGACCCATATCTCAGACTTAACCTCACCAATCCTTATGACCTGACTCACAGGTGACACAGAGAAATCAGAATTTTGCCAGTGAAAATGTCTTCACACTTAAAATAAATGTAATATTTATCCAACCTCTTTCTTCTTTTTCCTTTTATTTCCCATAGAAACCCATGTTTCTGTGAAATTGAAATCGCTTTGGAAGAGGCAAGTGCTTATGCTCTCATCATTCTGGTGATAAGTAGATCAGTGCAAGGATATGGAAACAGCCAAGAAATGGAACTAGCATAGATTCATTTTAAGGCTGGGTACTGGAGGTGGGGAATCACTCATATATGTGATATGTGCCAATACTCAATAGTTGAAGTTTGCAAGACCAGCACTTCTAATGCTGTTTATTTCCTCTGGAAGCACCATGAATGCAAATTCATTTACCCTCTCCCAAATTAATGACAATGTCTTCTGTTATGGTCATATGCATAAGCCAATTGGATATACTTTCCCCCAATATGAAAATTTGGGGAAATAGAAATATAGTATGACACAGTTATAATTTTCTACATAAAAAGTAAACTTTTAAATAAAACATCTACAATTAACGAATTTCTAATCATAAAATAATGGTTTCGATGTATAGAAAGACTGAAACAAGTTTTAAATGTCTAGACATAAATTATGAACCTTAATGACTAAACTGTCTTTTGTCTAACTCCAATTTTTCTCACTATTTGATTTTATTTTCACTCTTATATGCTTTCAATGTGACAAAGTTTATACAAGACATCATGTTATTTTGGGACTTCAAAAGAGCTACATTTCAAAAGTCCTTAATCATAGTCTTTCAACTTATGGTGAAATTTTGGCTAAAGCTCTGTCTTCTGTATTTGCTGATCCCCTAAATTCTAATCACTTTTCTCTGTCTATTATCTCCAATTTATCCTGTATAGATCTCGTTTTAACAAGATTGTTAGTGTGCTGTCTTCCCCATGAGATTGTGAGCTCTTTGAAATCAGGGACTATTTTTGTCATTCTTAGCACATTTCCTAGTACATGGTATGTGCTTTAAAATCTTAGTTGTCTGAAGAATGAACTTGTCTCCTGTGGAAGCACTTTACAAATATCCTTTTGTGGCTCAACTAAAGATATTAAAAATATTTTCCCTGATCTAAAACCTTATCCAGGATTTTTTCTTTAGGGATATGAAAAGAAGGAAAGCCAAAGACTTTCTTAAGGAAATGGATTAAGGATGATAAACCACCTTAACTTTTGACTGGATAAGATCATTGCCTCCCCACATACTTGAAATGATTGGGCCAGGACCCATCTCAGGAAAGTGTCCTTTTTTGTACTCAAGATTAAATAGTCCATCACAGAATGGAAAGCCTTTTTTATCCTTGAAAGAAGCATTCCAGGAAGGAAATGAGAATTTAGTATATTTTGGGATGCTAACCTGAAACAGTATTAAATGTATTCTGATCTTTTCCCGAGCTCAAGTTAACAATAAATGTTACCTTGGGGTAGAGTCACATCAGGGGCATAACAGAACGATGCCAATTTGGACATTTCTCCAAATCAGAAATGGCTTGACTATTAGATCAAATCAATGTTAAATTAAATTATTTCAGGACAGATAAGTGACTCAATGGATAGAAAACCAGATGTGGAGACCAGAAGTCCTGGGTTCAAATATGGTCTCAGATACTTCCTAACTGTGTGACACTGGGTAAGTCATTCAACCTCAATAGCCTGGCCCTTATTGCTCTTCTGCCTTGGAACCAATACTTAGTATTGATTTTAAGACAAAAGGTAAAAGTTTTATAAATAAATAAATAAATAAGAACAAAAATTAAATTGTTTCATGATATTTATGCCTAAAAATCAAAGTATGTTATTGAGATCATTTCCTTTCACATTCCTTAGCAGTTTTAATCCTCAGAACACCTCTAATTTATTGACTATTCGTTCCCTGTCCCTTGTCCCTAAGGGTAATGAGTTTCTTCTTTTTGGGGATTTCTATATTCCACACAGTATAGCTTCTCAGCTAGAAGAGGAAGGATTACCAGGCTTACATGTATCAAGGAAGCTATGATATTTCCCTAGGTCTCATAAAACCCCAATATTCTCCTCATAATAAGCAAGAGAGTTCTTGTTCAACAAATTTTACTGATTCTTTCAACTCTTTTGAAATTCAAATGGGAAATAAAGTTACTTAGCATCAAATTACATGAGTTCAAACTACCTACCCTAACCATCTTCCACCTCACTTTCTTCCATCATAAAGAAGTTAATCCATTTTTCTGAATATTTTTCCATTCATAAAACTTTTATTCTGCTTATATAAACTTTAATATACATGTTCTTAACAATTACATTTGGGTTGTTCATGAAAATGTCATGACATTCAACAAAGCTAACCATGCTTTCATGTTATTTCCCTGTTAACTATTTTACAGCACATGCATTTTAGACAACTATCCAATATTGACAAGAGGGAAAAAAAATCCTTTAAAATGTAAATAACTGGGTTTTTTGTTTTATTGGTTTTGATGTACAGTAACTTTGAATATCAAGTAATTTTTACTGCATCTTTATTAATACTTTTGTTAGGTTGTCTAAACCATTTAAATATGAAATGAGTGTTATAAAAATGATGGAAGTGAACAGTAGGTAACTTTATAAATAAATATTCTGCCCTTCTTCTTTAAAAACCTTACCTTCTGTCTTGGAAAATGGTAAGGTTTAAAAAAAAAAGGCTATGACTGCAATATATAAGGAACTAAGTCATACAAAAAAGTCAAGCAATGGTCAAGGGATATGAATAAGAAGTTCTCAGAGGAAGAAATCAAAACTATCAATAATCACATGAAAAAAGTATTCTAAATCCCTCCTGATTAGAGAAATGCAAATAAAAACAACTCTGAGGTACCACCTCTCACCTAAAAGATTGGCCAATATGGCAGCAAAGGAAAGTGATAAATGTTGGAGGGGATTTGGCAAAATTGGGACACTAATACACTGTTGGTGGAGTTGTGAATTAATGCAACCTTTTTGGAGGGCAATTGGGAATTATGCCCAAAGGGCTTTAAAAGATTGCCTGCCCTTTGATCCAGCCTTACTACTGGTGGGTTTATACACCAAAGAGGTAATAAAGAAAAATACTTGTACAAAAATTTTTATAGCCACTCTATTTGTGTTGGCCAAAAACTGGAAAATGAGGGGATGCCCTTCAATTGGGGAATGGCTGAACAAATTGTGGCATTTGGTAGTAATGGAATACTATTGTGCTGAAAGAAATAATGAACTAGAGGAATTCCATGGGAACTGGAATGACCTTCAGGGATTGATGCAAAGTGAAGGGAGCAGAATGAGGAGAACATTGTACACAGAGATTCATACACAGAGACTCATGGCACAATCGATTGTAATAGACTTCTCTACTAGCAGCAATGCAATGATCCAGGATAATACAGAGGAACTTATGAGAAAGAATTCTATCCACATCCAGAGAAAGAACTGTGGGAACAGAAATGTAAAACAAAAATATACAATCAATCATGTAATTCGATGAAGATATGATTGGGGTTTAGGCATTAAAAGATCGCTCTATTGCAAATATGAATAATGTGGAAATTGGTTTTGAACAATGATACATGTATAACCCAGTGGAATTGCTTGTCAGCTCCAGGAGGAAGGAGAGAAGAAGGGTGGCAAAATCATGAATCATGGAAAAATATTCCAAATGAAAAATTTTTTTAAAAAGCTGTGATTGCAAAGAATTAGACTTTCTCTAGAGCATTCAGGGTCACATAATAGAACACAGAGGAGTTCAGGGCCATACCTAATTAACAGTCATAGTCTCCTTTCATTTTCAGATTTTAAAAAATTCTTTCTTCTTGTAAAGCATTAGGAATCAAGAATTTTTCCAACAGAGACAGTATATCATTGCAGATATCTCCTTACTTCAGTCTCAATTTTCTCTATATATTGTCAAACTATCTGCTGTTTTTTCTCACAAACTTCCATCTTCTGCCCAATATTTTAAATAACCCTCCAAGATGGCCTCTGAGCTCCTATGACATTTTTTTATACTTAATAGACAGAAAATTCCTCCTTCTGTTGTTCTCTTTGCTCAGTTTCAGACTTGCTACAGGCTGCCATGTCATCAAATTACTTAGCCAGGCTGACCAATTTCCTCATTTTTTACCATTACTGCATATTCTGTACTTGGGTAATCATGGATGGACAGGGGTACAGGCAGTGGCAGTACCCTTTTTTCTGAATATTGTAAAACACATTTAAAGCAGAATAATTCTTAAGTGGAGCTGAGGTTTTTCTCACCATTGATTTCATATTTGTAAATAAAAAAAACAAAGCCTAAACAAAAAATTAAATGACCTGAAACATTACAAAATTCAGTTCAAAAGAAGTGTCAAATATCTTCTGCCATTGTATGATGAAATACTATCATTGATTCATGATGCCACGAACATAAGTTATAGGGCAAGTGAACTTCTTTTCATCTTTTCAACATCCCTATTGTACTAGTCACTGCACTGAATTTGTCTTGACTCTTCCATAGCCTGTTTTGTTAATCCTCTTTTTTAAGACCCTCACTATCCCACTTATGTATAACATAAAATACATTCCCAGTCTTCCTTTTACTAATTTATCTGAGTTCCCAGAATGTTGTAGGAGAGTGTTATTGTGGGAGAATGAATGCTATATGTCCTCTGAAGCCATGAAAGTGTTTATTCAAAGATGTTACAGATAGTGTGGCTGTGGCATGGGAAAAGTTCAGGGTGGTGGAATGCCCCTTATCAGTTGGAAAGGCCACAGCTTGGATGGACTTCTTTTTAGTCTCTGGGTTTTTGTGTTGCTAGATTTTATTGAAAGTTTGGGATATTCCTTCATCCTGTCCTTGTAAATTCTCATCCTCCCTCAGATTATTTCTCTCTTGGGCATTCCAGGGAGTGCTTCAGGCTAAAAAGAGGGGAAAGAGGTGGGGAAAGACCATGAACATCTCCAGGAAGGAATGTGTTCTAGAGACTGACTCATCATAAGGTGAATCTTAGGGCATAAATTGAGGAAGGGGGGCATGCATAGGGTTTGGGGGATTTCCCCTAATCAAAAATATCTTCCTTTAATTGAAAAGATCCCCCATGCCCATGTGTGATACCCTATTTGTCAGACGTTCAAGATTCTTTGGGTGTTTGGATCTCCTATCTCAGTCTTACAAGCTCTTATCAAAGGGGAGAAAATCAAAACATTCTTCAAGTGTTCACCTCTCCCTTCAGGCTTGAGATGTCAGGAAAACCCTTATTAACTGAGAGGAAGGGCACAGAGAAAGCTCAAAGTCTGAGTCTATAGTCTAATTGGCAATATCTGCTGACTAATAAAAAATACAAGATCTAAAAGCACCATTAAAAAGGGTGATTTCAAGGAACTATTTAGCACTGCCAACCCTCATCAAGAAGATCCCCCTTGAGTCTATCTACTGAAACAACTAGAAGATGTCCATAAACAGAAAAACAATAATACAATATAAAAAGTAACTGATTATTTGATTATGTTAAGAATGAAATGAGAAAAGCCAGTTAGCTTTTTAGGTTGAACTTCTTTAGGCGATTCATAGATGTGGTAATCAACAATCCAGGTTCAGATCTTTGCATTTCTGATTCAGGAACCTGATTTTATTGGTTCTTATGGGAGTGACAGGCTCCAAAGCAAGAGGCAAGATGGTTTGGTAAGGAGAGAAATTGATTTGTAGTCAAAGACCTGAGTTCAACTTCCAACTAAGCTACTTACTACTTTATGAAGTTGGGCAAAACATTCCACCTCACTGGGTTTCCATTTGTAAAATGATGGGATTGCAGATGAAATTATTTTAAGTACTTTAGAAGTGATAAATTCTATTATACTGTGAACTGATTTACATTAAGTAAATTCAGGTTTCAAAAAATTCAACTCTATAAGTAAAAGATGACTAGACAAAAATTTATCTGAAAAAGTAAAAAACAAAGTCAATTAGATATTAAGCTACTTTACTTAATAGGGGTATAATCTTCATATCAAAGGATGAAATCATTCTGCTATACTCTGATAAGTCAGATCACCTCTGCAGTATCACTCTTGCGCCACCTTATTAAAAGGAAATTGATGAGCTAGACACTGTTGAAGAGAACAATAGAATGATGAGGAGATTGAGAACCATATCAAAAGTTGATTGGTCAAAGAAGCTGAATATTCATGGAGATGGGGAAACAGGAAAGGTAGAAACCCTGACATATATTCATGTATTTGAAAGATTATCATGTGGATTATGGATTAATCATATCTGTTGAGTTACAGAGGGAAGAACTGAGAGCAAAGGGCAGAAGTTATATCTCAATATAAGGAAAATTTTTCCTACAATTAAAACTGTCCAGATGTTAAATGGGCTACTCCCAAAAGTAGAACAAGTTTGATACATTTTAGTAGAGGTTAGATGAACACTCATTGGAATTTTGTGAGCAGACTCCTGGAATTATAAAATCACTAAGGTCCTTTTCAGCTCTAAGATTCTGATTATCTAAGAGAATGACAAACAAGAAAATAAATATGTAAATTTACAATGGGAAATATAACTTTATAATCAGTGTACTGATATCTGTTATCCAAGGTAGCCTTGTTCCATTATCTAAATTCATGAGAACCTAAATTTATTTGAAATGGAAACTGATTATTACATGAGCATGGTAATTTGGTCAACATAAAACTAAAACAGAGGTGATCAGATAGCATATCACTGTAAAATATTTGAGGATAAGTATCTTTGCTTTGTTATAAAATATACCTCCCTAGAAGGAATATTATGATCTCTTATATTCATGGCTCTCTTACTTGAGAGACATTGCCAAATTCTTTCTTGAATTCTCCTTTCTCTAGACTCCATGCAGACCATCAGCTTCCTTATTTGCTTTTAGCAGTAGGACATTACTTGTCTCATGAATAGCCACAATTTCCAAGGTAGTAGCTTCTTTGCCATTAACTATACTTGGACCGGGGATATGAATACAGAAATCCCACTTTTTAATTGAACATGGGGAAATGCCTTCATCCATCATATACACTTTCTTTTCATTTTCTATCAGAGGTTGTCTTCTCTAGATTTGGAGTCTTCTTAACTTTCTGCCAACTATTATTAGAGAAAACTTTTTCTTTAGAGAATAATGTTATACTGTCACAGGAGATATTCAGCTACAAATAATGTAGGACAAGCTGGAAAGTAGGGTCAACCAAAGTGCAGCTAGTTATCTCAAAATATTTTACAAATCTCTTAATGTCCATAGGAGGCTTTTAGCCTGTACCATAACACATAAAACTTGACTCACTGTACTAGCTCACATTTACATAATATGTTGAGGTTTGCAAAGCTTTTTAAATATTTTCCTATTTGATCTTTAAGTCAACTTTGTGAGATAGCATCACAAAATAGAAAAAGTATGGAATCTGGAGACAAAATATTCAGGTTCAAATCCCAGCTATACTAATCACTACCTTTATCAAACTGGGCAAGTCGCTTAACCTCTTCAGACATCAGTTTTTTCATCTTTAAAAGAAGGGGTTTGGACTACAACGTCTTTGAGATTCCTCCTGGCTCTAAATCTGGAGAAAATTGGAAGTCAATATTTTGAATACTATGATTTCAATAGTGTAGATCTTCCTTTATAATAGTAATGTCACCATTTATCTACTCCTTAATAGATGGCTTTCATAAGCTGGTGTAACCAAAAATAAAATCCTCACCTGGTAGTCAGCCATTAAATTTAGTAAGAAAGACCTTGCTATGACTATTCTCACAGGTAGTCAACTCAGAGTTCATCATTGGCCTATTATTGAAGTCTTTCCAAATATTTCCAAATATTGAACCATCAAGTAGAACGTGCCTGGATACCAGCAACTTACATGTTGAAAGCTGTGAGTGTTATAAGACCCAATAGGTATGTTCCAACCCACTGATTATTACCTCCACAATCCCATCTGTTTTTGGTCATGGATACTTTCTGATATAGTAGCACTGAGACTGGACAAGCATGTACATTTCAACCAAGGCAAGCACCATCTACTCACTCCTAGCAAGGAGTGGAGACAAAGTGACACATCATACTACAAGGGAGTTATATAGACAGTGATATAATGTTTAGAACTGAACTCTCCCATTTTCCAGACTACATTAAACAACAATTTTTATTCTATTACCTAAATGGAATAAAGAGATGGAATTGATCAAATGCTCACATTTATTGCCATTTCCCTTCTCTTGTCATTTTACTTCTTGACATTTTCTTCAATGATAGAGAAGGGGAAGAAGAAGAGTTGGTATTCTGGGCACAGTCAGTTTTATTGCTTCTTTTTTAGCAATTCATAAAGTCTTTGATGTGGCAAAAGATGAGCATGAATGTTAAAGTGTTGCAGGTTTCATTTATATACCATCTCTCTGTATTCCCAAAGCATGAACAAATAAACCTGGAAATATCTAAATAAAACATAACTGTATATCTTACTGTTGCTCAATAAATGTTTATGAATAATGCCTAACAAAATGCTGAGTCTGAACTTTTAAGGTGAGTCTTTGAAATGAAGGAGATTGAAGCTGAGTACCCTACCAAGATAATGATTATACTGCTCCACTGTTTAGCCTATAAAGTTTCCAGATTTGCTTAAGCAATGAATAGTGATTTTGAGTATATTATCTTCTCCTAATTGTCAAGATTAGTACATGGAGATAGTGTTAACCCAAAATCCAGGGACTATTAAACTCAAAAGAACATAATTTATTTTATATTCCCTGTTTATGTTGTAATTTTAGGCTCCGTATCATCAGAAGCCACTGAAATAAGATGGAAGTCATTCATGAAAGTCTGTAATAAGAATAAGACCAGTGTTATCAATTTCAAGCTTAAGTTATTTCTTGAAATAGAATTGTTCGCCAGAGATCCTGCTGTTAGGCATATCCCCCAAGAAGGTCAACTATAGAAAGGCTCAGAATATTACAGCAGAACTTTTTATAGTAGCATGGAGGCAGAACAAAATAGATACCCATCAATTGGGGAATGGATAAACAAATTGTAGTATACCAAAAGAATATTACAGTACCATAAAAATGAAAAATACAGATAAACATATTCAGAGTACTATATGAACTGACCAAAGTTTAATAAGCAGAGCCAGGAAATAATGTGTGCAATGACCTCAACAAGAGCAAAAAAAAAAAATCAAACTGAATACTACATAATTATAATGACCCCATAACAGCACCAAAAAAAAAAAAAGAGGAGAAAGTATATGTTCCTCCCCTCTTTGCAGAAGGTGGGGATGATAGTGATAAAGAGATTACCTATGCTATCAAATTAAGTCAATGTGTTAACTAGTTATAATGAACTGCTCTACCCCCTCTTTTTTATTCTTTGTCACAAGGGAGGAATGGTTGATATGGGACATATTTGGAAATGCAAAAGATATACAAACAAAAGATATTAATTTTAAAAGAGAAGGAATTTTCCATTGTTGGACACTGAAGTCAGCTTTATAAGTTAGAAGAATAGTAAGCAGGAGATGTGAATTAGAGGGTCCCTAAAAAGTCTTTTTTGCACAAAAACACAATTTACTCTCCATCTTCTCCATCAAATGGAGAAGATGTCCATCTCTATGGAATCATAACTCCTTTAAAATCTAAAAATCCTTTTTATTTTTAAATTATACATTTAACAATACAACTATTCAAATGGATATGTGAGCCTTTTAACTCAATGTTCCCCATAATGATGCAGATCATAACTCATCTATGGCTACCCATCCTGTGTGATTCTTGTTTGATAAGTTCACCACAGAGGGCTGACCTAACATATTAGATTTCTTTATTCTCTCCTGACATGACATGGATTCTTCTCATTCACCTAGGCTGTCTACCCATCACTCATCATCCTTAACAAGAGAACAGACATCATGCATTTCCCTAATAAATATTATTTCAAAAAATCCAGACAATCAGGGGCAGCTATATGGTTCAGGAATGAAATGTCCCAGATTCAAATCTGGCCTCAAACACTTTCTAGCTGTATGACCCTGGGCAAGTAAATCCCCATTGCCTAGCCCGTTCTGCTGTTCTGCCATAAAACCAATACAGAGTATTGATTATAAGATGGAAGGTAAAGATTTTAAAAAAAATATAGTCAATCAATTAAATTTTTAAATGATAATTAAAACTATAAGTAAAATGATGGAAACTAAACTATTACCTAATAAAAAATTAAAATTAAACCAAAATTACAACAATTTATGTGTTCTGTGATAGTCAACAAACATTTATTGACTACAGTATTACAGGCCCTAGCACTGGGAAGACAAGGAAAGGTGAAAACAGTCCCTCATCCTCAAGGAGCTCTCATTCTAAGGAGGGGAGGAGAACAACATCCAAATAACTATGCACATGGGAGATATTTACAGGGTAAATTGGAAGCAATCTGTAAACCTTAAAATTCCTTAGACTTATAAATGTTGGAAATTTCACCATTGGGAAATTTCATACTTGGAAATTTTCTTACTGATAGTCTATTGGAATGTGAACCCCATTGGCATGGGAGGTTCCTCCTCCTCCCTTCTTAAGATTACTTTAGGACAGAAACCTTTTGCTGAACAATGGAAAGGACTTTGACCTATGCTTAAGCATAGAACAGGAATTTCTTTGAGTCATGATTGATTTTAGAATTGATACAATGGAGATACTTGGAATCAATCTCCACCCTACTCAATCCTAACAGGATTGAGGAAGGGCTGCAGCATAGATCAAAATTTAATTATTCTAATCTCTACCCTACTCAGGTTAACAGGATTTAGGAAGGGCTGTAGCAAAGGATCAAAGATTTAATTATTTGAAAATATGACCTTCAACAGACATGTGCAAAGCCAGAGACCTCTGGGCGGTCCTGGGTTAAGCTAGAGCCTCCATTGGCACAGGGAAATTGATGGACAGTGATTGGTAGATGTGAGAACTGAGGGGAGGGAACTTGGATGGTTTCCTTAAAGATAGAGGGGTCTGAAGACTCAGGGGGGTGGTTGAGGAGTTGGTCTGAGTGGTTGGAGTGTGCTCTGAGAAGCTTGCTCTGAAGGAAGCTGAAGGTGGGGGACTTTGAGACTGTTTCTCCATTTTGGTCACGTGAGTAATAGGGACTGATCTCTTTTCTTTGCCCCAGCTATCTAAGGGCTTGGGCCTTTTGGTCCAGCCTAAACAGAAGGGGTATTTAAGCCCTATTCCCTTCTCTCCCCTTTCTCTCTCTCTCTCTCTCTCTCTCTCTCTCTCTCTCTCTAATTCCTTTCTTCCTCCTGTTTGTAATTAAACTCTATAAAAGGCTGACGGCTGACTTGAGTTTTCATTTAGGAATTACATAGCTGAATTCCTTGGCGACCTTAAATTAATATATATCAGTCTTTTAAAGTGATTTCCTTGTCACAAATCTCAGTGAGAAGGTACTAGTATTCAACAGGACCAAGGAAGGCCTCTTGCAAAAGGCCCTTTGAAATCTTAATTTGAGCTGAAATAAGAAAAGAAGCATTCCAAACATGAGGCATAGCCTGTCAAAGGCTTACATTCAGAAGATGGAAAACCCTATGGGAGAAACAGCAGCAAGAAGGCAAGCATTGCTGACCTAAAGAGAATATGGGATAGTTTAGAGAATAGTAAGAAGACAGAAGTAAGGAAGGGACCAGATTTTAAAGATATTTTTTAAAGAATTTTTTTTAAGTTTTATTATTTTTTAAATTTTATTTTTAATTTTATTTTATTCTGGCTCTACTAGAAGAACTACTCTAGTTTATTAAACAGGGGGCCTGATGTGTTCAGACCAGCAGTTTAGGAAAATCATTTTGACAGCTGAGTGGAGGATGGACTGGAGTAAGTAGGGAGAGACTTGGGACAGGGCGATCAATCAACATATTTCATTCATCCAAGCATTACATAACAGATCTGAACCAGAATTTTGGCCGTGTCTGCAGAGAAAAGGGGTCATATAGAAGACATATTTCAAAGGTAGAGTTGGCAGTATTTAGTAATAGGTTCTTTATGAAGGGGGAGATGGGTGATAATGAGCATTTGACTATTGTGCCATGGTTTCAAATCTGAGTGACTGGGAGGATGATGGTGGCTTATGTTGAAATCCAGAAGAGAAGATTTGGAAGGAAAGATAATGATTTCAGTTTTGGCCATGTTGCATTTGAGATATCTACAGGACATCAATTTTAGATTTCCAATAGGTAATTGGAGGTATGAGACTGGAGGTCAGGAAAGTTTAAAGCCAGATAAAGAAATAAGTGAATAAGTTTTACAGAGATGATAATTGACTCCATGGGTACTATTGAGGTCAACAAATCAAACAGTATAGAAAGGAAGAGGATCCAGGATAGAGTCTTGGGGGCATGCATAGAATAGATGAGACCTAGATGAAGATCCACTAATGAAGACTAAGGAGTATTCAGTTCAGGAGAATAAGGAATGAGTTGTGACACAGAAATAGAAAGTATCAAGAAGCATCAAGGAGAAAAGTGACCAATGATGTTCAAAGGCGAGAACTGATAAAAAGCCATTTGATTTGGCAGTTATAGATTACTGTTAACTTTGGAGAGAGCAATTCTGATTTCTTTTTCCAACTTTCTACTTGTTAAGAGGATTATCTTTTTTAGAATTTTTCATACAGTTGTGGTTAATACTCAGATTGTTCTAATATTGCTTTTGTCTCACTCTCTATACCTTTGAAAAAGGCTTTAAAGGAAGGGTTTTTTTGTATTTTTATTATTCTTTTTCTGTAACATACATAGCATTGCAATACCTCAATATTTCTTCAGTGGATCCACGATATATAGATAAGGACATTATCTCCAGTAGTGGTGATCACAATCTATCTATGTCTTCACATCCTGTGCAGTTCTTGTCCATAATCTCCCATAAATCCTTTGTAGAGAATCTACACTATATTCTGAAGGCCTTTATCTAAGTTTTCATTTTTTAAAATAATTTTCAAGGTACTAGTGTTGCAACTCTAGTTGTTAACAAACATCTGCTTTTCTTGCCCTCAGTAAAACATGATCTTCCCATCACCTTTTCCAAATTTTACTTAAATGAGCCCCCTATGCCACATGGTGGGTCATAGTCATTGTTGATGATATAATGCAGATTTTCATCTACCATGTATCTCTATTAACCAATTTTTCATTATTTTCATCCCTCACAATTTTGATTTTCTACTATTTTAGTGCATAAGTATATAGTATCATGAAAATTTTTTGGTTTCTTTTGGGTTTTTTTTTTTGGTCCAGAACTGTGATTTCATTGGTGCAGGGAAGTACTATTAAGAAAATTCCCTCAATCATAGCGAGTCAATCCTTTAGTGTACTGTAATTTGTACGCTTACAAAGTTGCCTGGGTTTGACATGAGTTTTCCTGAGTTGCCCAAGTCATCCAGGCAATATGTAGCAGAAGTAGAACTTGAACCCTATAAGTCCTGATTCTGACTAGTCCTCTTACTACTATACCACACTATTATTAAGATAATATTGGGATTTGAAAAGGGATTTTTATCCCCAGAACCAACTTGATATTGTTAAACATGCTTCCCAGTTTCCCCAACACATTTCAGCTTCCTCTCTTATTTATATTCAATTCTGGGATCCATTCATTGTCCATCAGTAATAGGTCTGCAAGATTTGTGTCATCTACTTCAATAGGCAACCCATCCAAATTTTATTTCATAGTCTGAGTATGTATCCTCTCTTCATTTGTTTTTTCATTTGTGGATTTTGAGATCTTTTGAGGTAGTCATGAATCTCAGTGAAAGAGTCTAAAATATCTTTTGGAGTAGTACAATCCATATAGCAAAGAGATGCATCTGAAGGATGTCATCATCAATGCTTCCATTATATTGCTAAAGCAAAGTATATTTAGCCATTTAACAATCACTAAAGATATATGTTGCTTCCAAATTTCTACTATGACAAGTGACATAAAAGAACTGTACAGAGAACTGTCATTAGAGTCAAAATGATCCCAAATGCCTCAAGCATATATTGCCTATGTGAGCCTTGGAAAATAACTGAATCTCCCGAAACCTCCAGACAACTATCTAAGACTTTAAGTCACAGAATAGTTACTCTTTGGCATTAGGAGAAGTTGTTTTTCCTTGCTGGAGAGGTCAGAAGACCAATGAAATCACAGATACGGACTTAGTGGCATAAATGTATCCTTGTTACCTTTTAATAATATCATAAGAAACAAGCATGCAATATTTATCATGATAAGTGTAGCAAAAAAGCAACCATGAAGATAATTATAGCTAATAGTCCAAAATTAGTTGTGGAAGATATATGAGTAGAGATATTCTACAAAGAACCTAACAAAGTCTTTCAAAATTTCAACATATTCCTTGATACTTAATAACTTCTATTAAAAGGTGTGGATAGGAAAAATAATAATTTAGAAACTATAACTGATTAATCAATTTAAAAAGTTAAGGACTTATAGATTAAAAGAGAAGACACACATGTATGTTATGATTCTTTTTCAAGAAGAAAATCAAAAGCCATTAGATGAGGAAAATACAAAAAGTTCACAAAAAAGTTAAATTAACTACATAGTATAAGACCTGAAATGACTAATTACCAGTGTGGGAGCCTTGTCTTAATTAGTTGTATATATGCAGTCACACCATAGAACAGTTAGAACAAAAACAAAAATCAACATCAAATTAGGAAAAAAAAAGGATAAAACCAAGATGACCCTGTACTAATATAATTGCTTCAGCCTGACCTATTTAAACAAGTTTTTGACTCTGAAAATGAGAAAGTGGACACAAATAAAGATATTGACCCTGAGTATAATAATTTCTTAGAGAAGGTTAACCAATGTGAAACAGATACCACAACAGAGACCAAAAGAGCACAGAAGAAATGTTGGTCAGTAAATACTTGATGCCTTTCCACACAAAGGCCAAGTGCATCAGTGGTTTAAGATCAATATTCTTTTACTGAACATCATAAATGAGAATGGTGGAAGTTTTATAGCTATACCATATCACAAAGTAGCAAGAAAACTCAATAGAAAAGAAAATGAAACTACAGAAAATTTTGCATGAAATCCTACTGTCATATTATCCATAGTCCATTTATGTATACTTAAAATGTAAGAACAATAATCACATGAAATGGAAAAGATCTTTGAAAGTTTCTCTAAGCAATCTATTGTCATTAATGAGAACTGATGGCTTGCCTGACATACCTAGTCATCCCTGAACAGAATGTGCTTTGTGTCTCATTCAGTCATATTTCTATAAGCCTCTTACCTGCTTCTTTCAAACTGAACAATCTTTAAGCCTCTAAAAGTTACTCTTCTCAATTTTGAACTTCAATTAGACTAAGACATCTTGCCTGATGACTGAGTGAATGACAACTGCTAGCTGATCTCCAACTAGACAATGCTTCACATTCATCCCATCCAGCTGACATTCAGGCCATCTCATCTGTACTCCGTCGTTTACTCACTTCCTGCTTTCCACTTTACTCTGGATCCCAAAATCAAATTAATAGATCTATTGCTTCTGGGAAAAGCAGGTCAATTGATAACTTTTTAAATCAATTTGCCATCCTTCTGGTTCCCTTATCTGACCACTATTCCCTATGCAGTAAAGTATCATTAAATCTGAATAATAAAACCCTGAAATTTTCACATATATTCAAATTCATATGTTGTTATAATTTTATAAAATATACCTACTTTATCTTTATAAAATCTTAATTAGAGTGATCATTGAACTTATTGATGACACCTTTGTTAAAACAAAAGATCAAGTTTTAAAAGTTATTTTTTTATAGTAAAATACATCTGCATGGATACACAATTAGCTGCAAGGAAGAGAATACAAAATTCTAGAGTCTATTTTTTGGATGATTCAAAAGAAAATTTTGTATTCAGAAAAGTAAAACATAACCTTAAGTGTTCTCCTCAAATTTCCAGGTTAACAAATATTTGTTGAATATAATAAGTAAATTGATTTTAAAACTCCTTTGTAAATTCTACCAGAGAAATATTTTAATTGTCATGTGATTATTAATATGAATGAAATGAAGAGTTTCAAATTTAGAAGGGACCTCAAAGGTCATCTAAAACAAACCATACATGAACAAGAATCACTTGAAATGATTTTTCCTAACATAAGGCCCAGATTTATTCCTCTTCAACTTTCATCCATTATTCCTAGATATACCCTTATAGCAATCCAGAATGAATTTAACCTCTGTAATCCCTGACATTCCTTCAGATTTTTAAAGAAAGTTATCATATCTACCATAAGTCTTTTCTTTTTCTTAAATTTATGGTTGGACTGAATATAATTTAGTTGGTTGCCAGGGATTTAAATTTATAAATCCCAAATGAGTTACTCAAGTCAGAATGGAATTTGTGGAAGTTTATTTACAAGAGAGGGAAGATATTAAGGAAGAGAGAAAGAGAGGAAAAGAGAGAGATAACTACTCCAGCCTCCTCTGAGCCAGGCAGGAATTCAGAGGCCCCAGACAAGGGAAAGGTGTCCCAAGACAATGGGCCTCTCCAGAGGCTAGTGCCTCCAGAAAGGCCAAGGAAAGGGAGTCAGCCTTACACTAACCAGAAAGCCAAGGAAAAGGGGTCACCAAGAAACAGGTCCAGTCATCACTCTTCTGAATGAAGAAAATTCTCCACTCCAGTAGAACTCCAGCAGAACTCCCTCTCACAGGAGGTTCCACTCCAAGTGAGAGTTCCAAGTCAAACTCCATTCGGGAAGCTGTTCCTTTCTTTTTAAAGACATTTTTCTCTTGCATCACTTCCCCTAATTTTTACATCTACCAATCACAGTCGATGCTCTGCTCTAGAACTGCCCAGAAGTTTGCACCTTTTGTGATTAACTACAAAATGGGCAGATCTCCATACTCAGTTTTTAAGTATCATGTTTACACTTATGGGGATTAAATCTAAAAATGGGCAGATCTTCCCATTTATCTTTAAGTAAAGTGTTTACACTTCTGGGGATTAAATCTAAAAATAGACAGAATAACAATTTAATCTTCACAATCAGGGAAAAGCTAAGTACCTTCACTGTTACAATCAGGTAAGAGTCAAATCCAATCTTTACATTCTCCAACCTACATATCCTTAGTTCCTTCCCCCAATCCTTATATGGCTCTTTTTCAACATGGTTGCTCTTTTGTGAATGCTTGTCATCTAATTTGATAGCTTTCCTAAATTATGACACCATCAAATATGGTCTGACCAGGACAGAGTAAAACATAAAACATTATAAAGCTCCTCTATAGTACTGAATCACTTTCAAATCATTCTAAAATGGCATTAACTTTTTTGGTTGTCATATCATACAAGGAGCTTGTAGTTCACTAAAATCTCCCAAAATCAAACAAAATTCTATCTGATCACATCTCCCCATCTTGTTCTTGTGAAGTTAAATTTGAATATGTTTATCCTATTGGGCATCATCTTATGAAATCCAGTCCATATTTTTAAGAATTTAATTAATAAGACAGCTGAGTAGAAACAGTACAGCTTAGCTCTATCTATAATTATAAAAATCACTAAATATCTCACCCCTTAGACAAGCTGTAAATATTCAGATCCCCTTGGGAATGAAAATGAAAGACTTCAGGACTCATTTGTAAGAAATTCCCTGTAAGAAGAAAAGGACATCTAAAGGCTTCAACTGACAGCCAATTATCTGACGGAAATAGATGAAATGGACAGACTTTTGATATTTTTTAAGCCTATACACAAAGAAAACAGCTCAGTGTGAAGAAAAGGAAGGTTTAGTTCAGGCTAACTTGATTTTTTAAAAGATCTTCAACTGCATCCACAGGAAGAAATTCCGAGAGTCTAAACTGAAAATTTCAGACTATAGAGCTATAAAGGTCTCAACTAGGTCTTTCTCACAGAAGAGGGAAACCTCAGTTTTAAAATATTAAAGAATAGATTCCTCCTTTCTCTTCCTCCCTATTCAAAAGAAAGGGATTCAGTTAAAGCTCATCACAGGAGATGACAACTTTGTTGTCTATGATAAAGGAATAGGTCTAAAGAAAGGTAAGTGCTGCTCCTCAGTTTGATTTGATCCCAAGGGTTGGGCAGACCTAGAATTCACAACTTCTGAAGCCTTAGAAATAAAAATGAGGAAATAAAAATGAATAAAGGACTTTTATGATGTCAGGAATGATGAATGTACAAATCCAGAAGAAAAGAATAACAACAAAAGACACCCTGCAATCAAAACCAAAGAAGAAAAAAAAATACCTTAACCACAATAATAATTAGAATCTTTGGAAGAAATGATGAGTATTAAAAAGACACTATAAAAATAGTAGATACATGGAGAAATGAATCAAAAATAAAAGAGCAATATCCTAACAGAAATATGAAATCTTATCCTAGTAACAAAATTTTAAAAATGATAAAATGGAGAAAAATTTATAATAGGTACAGATAAGTTGGATTTCCTCCTTTGAGAACTATGTTCACTTCCTTACACCATTTATCATTTGGTTTATGGTTCTTTCTCTTATTTTTTTTGAATTAGTTCTTTATGTATCTTGGAAATGAGACCATTATGAGAAAAACTAACTACAAAGATTTCCAATTAATTTTTCTCCATTTAATCTTAGGTTCATTAGATTTGTTTGCACAAAAACTTTTTTAAATTTTATAATAAAAATCATCCATTTTTTTTTATCTTCAATCCTCTCTATTCTTTGTGTGGTCATTTCCTTTGTTTCTTATCCAAAGATCTGATACGTAATTTCTTTTTTTTTTAACCCTTACCTTCCATCTTGGAATCAATACTGTGTATTGGCTCCAAGGCAGAAGAATCATAAGGGCTAGGCAATGGGGGTCAAGTGACTTGCCCAGGGACACACAGCTGGGAAGTGTCTGAGACTAGATTTGAACCTAGGACCTCCCATCTCTAGGCCTGGCTCTCAATCCACTGAGCTACCCAGCTGTCCCCCAATAGGTAATTTCTCTGTTTCCCTAATTTGTTTATGATGTAATTGTTTTTATGTCATGTATCCATTTGGGCTTTTCTTTAGTATGAGGTGTAAAGTGTTAGTCTAAACCTACTTTTTTCCATACTGCTATCCAATTTCCCAGTAGTATTTGTCAGATTGTTTAGACCATATTCCAGTAGCTGAGGTCTTTGGTTTTATTCATGCATGGAGTATAAATACATTTATTTCTGTATGTTATATACTTAATATGTTCCACTGATTCATCTCTATTTATTAGATAATACCAAATTATTTTTAGTAATTGTTATAACTTGGTAATATTGTCATTTTAACTTCATTAGACTTATCTTACTTAGGAGCAATTAATATTTTTCAGATTATTTAGGTGTGTCTATTTCTATAAACAGTTATTCTAGTTATATTTATGTAGGCCTTATTATATATGTGTATGCATACATATATATATATATATATCCTGAAATACAGAAAGCAAAGCAAAACAATAAACTGGTTCTCATTACCAATTCTTTCTTCCTTATATCTATCTGTATAATTAATTTATTTTTCCATTGTGTATTTAGAAGTTATGCCAATGAGTATGTGTCTATGTATATACACATATCTATTAAATATTTAAATCAATTCCTTGTCTAACTTTCAGTAAAATGTACTTTATCTCTTTATCTCTTCTAATTAAGCTAATTTTGTTTTTGTCTTGTCTGAAATCATAATCACTCTCCCTACTTACCTCATGTTCAGCTGAAGCACAGTAGATTTTGCTGTGATATCATTTTAACTTTGTGTGAGTCTTTATGTTTCAAGTATAAGCCTCATAAGCAAAATATTATTTGATTTTGCTTTCTAATATATTCTGTCTTTTATTTTGTGGATGAATTCATCACTTTCACATCTACAACCTTCATATCACAGTTTATTCCCTCCATTCTATCCTCTTATATTTTCTTCTTAATATTTCTATCTCCTTGATCATATCTAGTTATTAAACTATCTTTCTTCCCCGTTAACATTTTTTTCACTATTTTCCTTCCAACTTTAAGGCTTATTTTTTTTATGATTTATCTCCCCATTTATCATCATTTTTTGGGAGAACAGCTCAATGCCATTCCTAAGAGCTGCCACATGGCTTGAGGTAAAGCAATGACAGAATGAGAAGGAGAAGAATGAAGAGCAACTCAGCACTAGCCTTATCTGCTTCCATATCCCTTAAGTCCATGGTAAAGAACCTATGGCACACATGCCAAAGATGGCACACAGAGACCTTTCTGTGGGCACAGGCCTATCTGGCTGGAGTGGGGCATTCTAGCGACCCTTCACCATTGAAGGGACTGAGTGAGGCTGCCCCCAGCAGCACCAGGAGTTAAGCTTAGCTGGCCCCACCTCCAACTCTGCCTCTGGTCAGATCAACACTGCTGTGAGGCCCCACCTCCACTTGGCTGAATCAACCCAACCTTGGGCCTCACCTCCATCTGGCTGGATCAGACACCTCTGCCAGTTGGGGCAGTGGGGCTCCATGTCTGCCTGGCTGGATCAGCTCCAGTTTCTTTAGGCCCTTCCTCCATGAGGCCAGATCATAGCAGTCTCACCTCCAAACACAGGGGTAAGTAGGGCACCGCACACATCAGAGGGCAAGGTATTCAATGGATGTAGGGCATGGGCACATAGAGAGGGAGCATGGCTCAGGGTCCCTAAAAAGTTCCAAAAGGTTCTCCATCACTGCCTTAAGGTAATGAAAAGGAAGAGCAGAAAGCAGCCCAAAGCAATGAGAGACTGGAGGAAAAGACCAATTCTAGGCCTACATGTTTCTACCTGAGTTTAGGCAAAAAATCAGCAGAATGGGGAACAACTCAGCACAGAAGACAACAGGAACAACACTGACAGCAGGGGGAATACAATTTAACTAGACAAACAGAATAAAAAAATAGAAGAAATTGTGAAATGCCTCAAAAGAGACATTAAAAACTATTACAGTGAAGGAGAGGATGAGGGTAATGACAGGCAATGCTAAAACCTTACTTTCATTGTAACTGACTCACAGAGGGAATAACAACCACATTCATTTGGGTATAGAATTCTACCTCACCGTGTAGAAAAGTAGGAGAATAAAACAAGATGGGATGGGTAATAGAAGGAAGGGGAAGTATAGAATGGTGATTAAAGGAAAAACACTTGTGAGAAGGGACAGAGTGAAAGGGGAAAGAACAAGATCAAAAGTGGAAAATAAAATGGAGGGCAATACATAGTTGGTAATCATAACTGTGAATGTGAATGGGATAAACTTAACCTTAAAATAGAAGTGGATAGTAGAGTGAATTGAAAAACAGAATCCTATAATATGTTGCTTACACATTTGAGGCAAGGAAAAACATACAGAGTAAAGATAAGGGGCTGGAGAAAAATCTGTTGTACTTCATCTGAAGTAAAAAAAAAGGAAGAGTAGCAATTATAATTTCAGACAAAGCTAAATCAAAAATAGGTCTTATTAAAAGAGATTAGGGAGGAAATTATATTTTGATATAGAATATTTTAGAAAATGAAGTAATACCAATACTGAACATATGTGCACCAAGTGGTATAGTATCCAAATTTTTTAAGGCGATATTAAATGATCTTCAGAAGATAATGGCAGTGAAACTATACTAGTGGGGGACTCATCTTCACCCTTTTAGATCTAGATAAATCCCAACAAAAAAAAACAAGAAAAAAGTGAAGGAAGTGAATTAAATTTTACAAAACTTAGAACCAATAGATCTTTGGAGAAAAATGAATGATAATAGAAAGGAATATACCTTCTTTTCATCAGCATATGGGACCTACATAAAAACTGATCATAAAAACTTCACAATCAAATGCAGAAAAAAATAAATGCATCCTTTTCAGATCATTACACAATAAAAATTATAATCAATTATGGCCCATGGAAATACAAATCAAAAATTAGTTTGAAACTAATGCTAAAAAGGGATGGCTAAAAAAACAAATTATAGAAACAATCAGTAATTTCATTAAGGAGAATGACAATGAGGGGACAATATATCAAAATTTATGGGATACATCCAAATGAGCACTTATGGAAAATTCCTATTTCTAAATGCTTAAGCTTAAAATAGAAAAAATACAGATCAATGAATTGAGGATGCAACTTTAAAAAAACTAGAAAAGCAACAAATTTTAAATCCATAATTAAAGACTAAATTGGAAATCCTAAAAATTAAAAGAGAAATAAATAAAACTGAAAATAAGAGAACCAGTGAACTAATAAGACTAGGAGTTGGTCATATGGGGGAAATAGACAGAGCATTAATTAATTTCATTTTAAAAAGGAAAGAATAAAATCAAATAATCAGTATCAAAAATGAAAAGGGTGTACTTTCCACCAATAAAGAATAAATTAAAGCAATCAGTAGGAGCTATTTTGCCCAATTATATGCCAATAAATCTGATGATCTAAGCAAATTTGATGAATTATGAAAACATAAATTGCCCAGATTAACAAAAAAGGAAATAGAATTCTTAAATAATACCATATCATAAAAAGAAATTGAACAAACCATCAATGAACTGCCTAAGAAAAAATCCCCAGAGCCAAATGGATTCACAAGCAAATTCTGTCAAACATTTAAAAAAACAATCCCAATACTATATAAACTATTTGGGAAAAGAAGCAGAGAAGGAATCCTACAAAATTCTTTTTATGATACAAAAAGAATACTGTTATCCAAGCCAGGAAGAGCAAAAACAGAGAAAGAAATTTATAGGCCAGTTTCACTAATTAATATAGATGCAAAAATTATAAATAAAATACTACCAAGGAGACTACAGCAATATATCACAAGGATAATTCATTACCAACAGAGTATTTATTCCAAGAATTAAGGACTGGTTTAATAATAGGAAAACTTTCTATGCTGAATGCATAATTGACCATGCCAATAACCAAACTAACAGAAATCATATGACTATCTCAATAAATACAGAAAGCCTTCAACAAAATATAATATCTATTACTATTAAAAAACACTAAAAAGCATAGGAACAAATGGGCCATCCATGTACCTAAAACCATCAGGAAGTATCATCTGTGATGTGGATAAGTTAGAAGCCTCCCCAATAAGATTAAGGTTGAAATAAGGATGCCCATTTTCACCAGTATTCTATAATATTGTAGTAGAAATGCTAGCTTTAGCGACAAGAAAAGGAAAAGAAATTGAAGGTATTAAAGTAGGCAATGAGGAAACTAAACTATCGATCTTTGTAGTTGAGATAATATAGTTAGGGAATCCTAGAAAATCAAATAAAATACAAGTTGAAATAATTAATAACTTTAGTAAAGTTGCATAATATAAGATAAATCCACATAATTTATCAGCATTCCTAAATATTACCAAAAATGTTCAGCAGAAAGAGAAATTCCATTTAAAATAACTCTAAACAATATGAAATACCTGGGAATCTACTTGCCAAGACAAACCCAGGAATTATGTGAACACAATTACAAAACACTTTTTATACAAATAAAGTCAGATCTAAACAATAGGAAAATAATTAATTGCTCACTAGAAGGCCAAGCTAATATAATAAAAATGACAATTCTAACTAAATTAATTTATTTATTCAGTTCCATAACTATCAAACTACACAATAATTATTTTATAGAACTAGAAACAATAAAATGCATCTGGAAGAACAAAAGGTCAAAAATATCAAAGCAATTAATAAAAAAAAACATGAAGGAAAGCAGTTGAGTAGTACCAGATGTCAAATTGTACTATAAAGCTATAATCTTCAAAACAATGTGCTACTGGCTAAGAAATAGAATGGTAGATCAATGGAATAGATGAGATACACAATATTCAGCAGTAAATAGCCTTATCAACCTAGTGTTTGACAAACCCAAAAACCCCAGCTTTTGCTAAAAGAACATACTATTAAAAAAAAAAGGCTGGGAGACTTCAAAAGCAGTATAGCAGAAACTAAGTATAGATCTATATCTCACACCCTATATCAAGATAAGGTCAAAATGGATATAAGATTTAGATATAAAAGAGTGACGTCATAAGTAAATTAGTGAAACATAAAATAGTTTACCTGGCAGAGCTACAGAGAATGGAAGAATTTATAACCAAAAAAGAGATAAAGACCATTATAACATGTAAAATGAATACTTTTACTATATTAAATACAAAAGCTTTTGTAAAGCCAAAACAATGCAACCAAAATTAAAAGGAAAACAACAAAGTGGGAGGTAAATTTAATTATTAAATAAATTTCTCTGATGAAGATCAAATTTTTTCAAATCTATAGAGAACTAAGTCAAATGTATAAGAATATAAGCTCTTCTCCAAAAGACAAATGGTCAAAAGATATGAACAAGCAATATTCAGATAAAGAAATCAAAACTATCAATAATTATATGAAAAAAACCTTCTAAATCACTCTTGAAACACCCTGTTTCTTATATTCTTGATTGGAGAAATGTAAATTATAACAATGCTGAGGTCCCACCTCATACCTATCAGATTGGCCAATATGACAGTAAAACAAAATGATAAAATTTGGAAGCGATGTGGTGTAAAAGAGGAGTAAAGCTGAAAGATCTGAGGAAAGAGGGCTGTCTCTCTTTCCTCAAGGTTGGCTGACCTTAGAGCTTTGAGTTACAGAGAGAGAGAGAGAGGAGAGAGGAGAGAGAGAGAGAGAGAGAGAGAGAGAGAGAGAGAGAGAGAGAGAGAGAGAGAGAGAGAGAGAGAGAGAGAGAGAGAGAGAGAGAGAGAGAGAGAGAGAGAGAGAGGAATCTGTCTACCTCTCCCAAGGATACACCACAAACTATATCCTTGAGTCTTGAATAAGGGCTCATCTGCTGGGAGAGATGTTGTACCCCAGATAGTCCTTTCAAGCGCAAGGACTTTTATTATTGAGCCCTTCCCTATAAAACTCAGTGACAAACTGAATCTTTGCTAGTCACAGATGAAACAAGACTTACTTTTGGTCTTGTTCACTATTCACCCATTCTCTATCTTCTCATGAAAACCTCAACCAAACTCAAACTGACATGAACTGAAATTTATTTGAAAAGATGGGAAACAAAGGGGTTGGAGGGTCAAGGTAGTAGGATGGAAGGATAGGAATGCCCTAATAAATATGTTTTGTGGTAGTTGGTATTCACAGGTCCTTGATCAGAGGCTTTGTGCCTCAAGTCTTTTCCCAACACCCTGTTTCTTATATTCTTACACTATATTAACTTAAAGTAATATCTCTATGAATCTATCCCAGGAAAAACAAAAGGGGGAGACCCAAAGGGAGAGGGCAGATTGGCTCTGGCCAAAGAATCCAACTGAAACCCCTCTCAGTCTTGAAATAGCAGGAGACAAGTGAAAGGAGATAGTGAAGGATTTCTAACTGGAGATAGGTATTCAACCAAAAGGAAATCAGGATCTTTCTCCTCCTGTGGCTCCAGATATTTCTCTGACCCTCAGGAAAAAGCTCCTCTCAGTTTTCTTCCCAAGACTGGAAGTGAAATCAGCTACCCAGAATTCTCTCATCTTTCAGTTCTTTTCCCCAGAATCCTCTTGCTCCCTCTCCACTGCTCCTCAGCCAGCTGCCCCCACCAGGCTAGTGTTTACCAAAACAGCAGGATTCTCTTTTAGGGTCTCTTCTCATACATTACAGTGGCAAAATTGGAACACTAAAGCATTGCTGGTGGAGATGTGAAATGATCCAATCAATCTGGAGGATAATTTGAAACTATTCCCAAAGGAACATAAAATTGAGCATATCCTTTGTTCCTGTAATACCAATACTGGGCCTCTATCCCAAAGAGATAAAAAGTGGGAAAGTATCTACTTGTACAAAAATATTTATAACCACCCTTTTTTGTGGTGGCAAAGAATTAGAAATTAAGGGGATGTCCATCAATTGGAGAATGGCAAAACAAATTGTGATATGTATTGGTGATGGAATATTATTGTACCATAAGAAATGATAAGCAGGATGGTTTCATAAAAACATGGAAAGGTCTACATGAACTATTGCAGAGTGAAATAAGCAGAACAAGAACATTGTTCACAATTACAGCAATATTGTACGATGATCAACTGTGAGAGTCTTGGCTGCTCTTAGCAATGCAATAATCTGGGACAATTCTGAAGAACTTGTGAACAGGAATGTTCTCCACCTCTAGAGAAGGAACTGTTGGTGTTAGATCCAAATTAAAGCATACTCTCTTTCACATCTCTTTATTTACAATTTTGTTGAGGGGTTTTGGCTTTGTGTGAGTGTGCTCTTTCAATAATGGCCAATATGGAAGTGTGTTTTGCATGATAATACATGTCTGGCCCAGATTAATTTGCTTGCCATCTCTGAGTAGGGCGAGAGAAGGAAAGGGGAGAGACAGTTTGAATCTTATAATTTTGGAAAATGTACATTGAAAATTATTATTACATGGAATTGGAAAAATATCTTTGAATTTTAAAAATGCTCCAATTCACTGCAAATTAAAACAACTCTGAAATACCACCTTACACCTATCAGATTGACTAAAATGACCAAAAAGCATAACGATAAGTGTTTGAGGGGATGTGGGGAAATTGGGACTCTAATACACTGCTAATGGAATTGTGAAGGGATACAACCATTGTGGAGGGCGATATGGAACCATAACCTTTGACTGAATAATACCACTATTGGATCTGTAGCCCAAATTGATCAGAGATAGGGAGAAAGGACCTATTTGTACAACGTGAAGTGCTGTCCAGCACTTGGGGAATGGGCTGGACAAGTTATGGTATACAGTTGTAATGGAATACTATTGTACCATAAGAAATGACAAACAAAATGAGTTCATAAAAACCTGGAAAGACTTATATGAATTGATGCAAAATAAAGTCGGCAGAATAGGGAGAACAGTGTATACAGCAATAGAAATAGTGTCCAATGATCATTTATGAAGGACTCTATTATTATCTGCAAAGCAAGTTTCTAAGTGTAATAGATGATATTTGGGAGTCTATTTGATGGTTACTAGATAACTAATGGATCAGGTAGTTATCTTTTTTTTTTTTGCCTACTCTCCTCCTTCTATGCCTCCCATTTTCCTCCCCCTTCAGAAGCCTTTCAGCCTCCCCTCCCCCCCTTCTTCAGTCCCACTCAAGTCACTCAGTGTGAGTTGTGAGGATTCAATGAAATAGTTCTTTTTTTAAAGATTATTTTATTTGGTCATTTCCAAACATTATTCACTGGAAACAAAGATCATTCTCTTTTCCTCCCCTCCCCCCTCCCACCACCTTTTCCTCTCCCATAGCCGACGCACAATTCTACTGGTTATCACATGTGTTCTTGACTCAAACCCATTTCCCTGTTGTTGGTATTTGCATTAGAGTGTTCATTTAGAGTCTCTCCTCAGTCATATTCCCTCCACCCCTGTAGTCAAGCAGTTGCTTTTCCTCGGTGTTTTTACTCCCACAGTTTATCCTCTGCTTGTGGATAGTATTTTTTAGATCCCTGCAGATTGTTCAGGGACATTGCATTGACACTATTGGAGAAGTCCATGACTTTCTATTGTACCACAATGTATCGTACAATGTTTTCCTGGTTCTGCTCCTTTCGCTCTGCATGACTTCCTGGAGGTTGTTCCAGTCTCCGTGGAATTCCTCTACTTTATTATTCCTTTTAGCACAATAGTATTCCATCACCAACATATACCACAGTTTGTTCAGCCATTCCCCAATTGAAGGGCATCCCCTCGTTTTCCAATTTTTGGCCACAACAAAGAGCGCAGCTATGAATATTCTTGTACAAGACTTTTTCCTTATTATCTCTTTGGGGTACAAACCCAGCAGTGCTATGGCTGGATCAAAGGGCAGACAGTCTTTTATCACCCTTTGGGCATAGCTCCAAATTGCCCTCCAGAATGGCTGGATCAATTCACAACTCCACCAGCAATGAATTAGTGTCCCCACTTTGCCACATCCCCTCCAGCATTCATTACTTTCCATAGCTGTCATATTAGCCAATCTGCTAGGTGTGAGGTGATACCTCAGAGTTGTTTTGATTTGCATCTCTCTGATTATCAGAGATTTAGAACACTTCTTCATGTGCTTATTAATAGTTTTGATTTCCTTGGCTGAGAACTGCCTGTTCATGTCCTTTGCCTATTTGTCAATTGGAGAATGGCTTGATTTTTTGTACAATTGATTTAGATCTTTGTAAATTTGAGTAATTAAACCTTTGTCAGAGGTTTTTATGAAGATTGTTTCCCAATTTGTTGCTACCCTTCTGATTTTGGTTACATTGGTTTTGTTTGCACAAAAACTTTTTAATTTGATGTATTCCAGATTATTTATTTTGCATTTTGTAACTCTTTCTAATTCTTGCTTGGTTTTGAAGTCTTTCCCTTCCCAAAGGTCTGACATGTATACTATTCTGTGTTCGCCTAATTTTCTTATAGTTCCTTCTTTATGTTCAAGTCATTCACCCATTTTGAATTTATCTTGGTGTAGGGTGTGAGGTGTTGATCTAAACCTAATCTTTCCCACACTGTTCTCCAATTTTCCCAGCAGTTTTTATGAAATAGTGGATTTTTGTCCAAAAAGCTGGGATTTTTGGGTTTGTCATATACTGTCTTGCTGAGGTTGCTTGCCCCCAGTCTATTCCACTGATCCTCCTTTCTGTCTCTTAGCCAGTACCAAATTGTTTTGATGACCACTGCTTTATAATATAGTCTGAGATCTGGGACTGCAAGTCCCCCTTCCTTTGTATTTTTTTTTCATTATTTCCCTGGATATCCTTGATCTTTTGTTCTTCCAAATGAACTTTGTTATAATTTTTGCTAAATCAGTAAAAAAAATTTTTGGAAGTTCCATGTCACTAAATAGTGTATGTCACTAAATAGATAGATGAGTTTGGGTAGGATGGTCATTTTTATTATATGGGCTCATCCTACCCATGAGCAGTTAATGTTCTTCCAATTGTTCAAGTCTAGTTTTAGTTGTGTGGAAAGTGTTTTGTAGTTGTGTTCATATAGATCCTGTGTTTGTCTCGGGAGATAGATTCCTAAGTATTTTATTTTGTCTAAGGTAATTTTGAATGGGATTTTTCTTTCTAGTTCTTGCTGCTGAGCTGTGTTGGAATTATATAGAAATGCTGATGACTTATGTGGGTTTATTTTGTATCCTGCAACTTTGCTAAAGTTGTTGATTATTTCGATTAGCTTTTTGGTTGAATCTCTAGGATTCTTTAAGTAGACCATCATGTCATCTGCAAAGAGTGATAACTTGGTCTCCTCCTTGCCTATTTTGATGCCTTCAATTTCTTTTTCTTCTCTAATTGCTACTGCTAGTGTTTCTAATACAATGTCAAATAATAGAGGTGATAATGGGCATCCTTGTTTCACTCCTGATCTTAATGGGAATGGATTTAGTTTATCCCCATTGCAAATGATATTAGTTGATGGTTTTAGATATATACTGTTTATTATTTTTAGGAACAACCCTTATATTCCTATGCTTTCTAGTGTTTTTAGTAGGAATAGGTGTTGTATTTTATCAAAGGCTTTTTCTGCATCTATTGAGATAATCATGTGGTTCTTGTTGGTTTGCTTGTTGATGTGATCAATTATGTGGATAGTTTTCCTAATGTTGAACCAGCCCTGCATCCCTGGTATAAATCCTACTTGATCATGGTGAATGACCCTTCTGATCACTTGCTGGAGTCTTTTTGCTAGTATCCTATTTAAGATTTTTGCATCTATATTCATTAGGGAGATTGGTCTATAATTTTCTTTCTCTGTTTTTGGCCTGCCTGGCTTTGGAATTAGTACCATGTTTGTGTCATAAAAGGAGTTTGGTAGAACTCCCTCTTTGCTTATTATGTCAAATAGTTTGTATAATATTGGGATTAACTGTTCTCTGAATGTTTGATAGAATTCACTGGTGAATCCGTCAGGCCCTGGGGATTTTTTCTTAGGTAGTTCTTTGATGGCCTGTTGGATTTCTTTTTCTGATATGGGATTATTTAAGAAATCTATTTCTTCTTCTGTTAGTCTAGGCAATTTATATTTTTGTAAATATTCATCCATATCACCTAGGTTGGTATATTTATTGCCATATAGTTGGGCAAAGTAGTTTTTAATGATTGCCTTAATTTCCTCTTCATTGGAGGTGAGATTCCCCTTTTCATCCTTGATGCTGTTAATTTGCCTTTCTTCTTTCCTTTTTTTAATTAGATTAACCAGTACTTTGTCTATTTTGTCTGTTTTTTCAAAGTACCAGCTTCTAGTCTTGTTTATTAGCTCAATAGTTCTGTCACTTTTGATTTTATTAATTTCTCCCTTAATTTTTAGGATCTCTAGTTTGGTTTTCTTCTGGGGGGTTTTAATTTGTTTGTTCTCAAGTTTTCTAATTTGCATTTCTAATTCCTTGATCTCTGTCCTCCCTAATTTGTTAATATATGCACTCAGGGATATGAATTTTCCTCTAAGTACTGCCTTGGCTGCATCCCATAAGGTTTGAAAGGATGTCTCACCATTGTCATTTTCTTCAACGAAATTATTGTTTCTATGATTTCTTCTCTAACTATCCGATTTTGGAGTATCATATTATTTAATTTCCAATTAATTTTTGATTTGGCTCTCTATGTACCCTTACTGATCAATATTTTTAATGCCTTGTGATCTGAAAAGGCTGCATTTATTATTTCTGCTTTTCTGCATTTGAGTTCCATGTTTCTGTGACCTACTGTATGATCTATTTTTCTGAATGTGCCATGTGGTGCTGAAAAGAAGGTGTATTCCTTTTTGTCCCTATTTATTTTTCTCCATATGTCTATTAACTCTAATTTTTCTAAGATTTCATTCACCTCTTTTACCTCTTTCTTGTTTATTTTTTGGTTTGATTTATCTAAATTTGATAGTGGTTGGTTCAAGTCTCCCATTAATATGGTTTTACTGTCTATTTCCTCCTTCAATTCTCTAGTTTCTCTATTAAAAATTTGGATGCTATACCATCTGGTACATACATGTTGATTAGTGATATTTCCTCATTGTCTATACTCCCTTTTAACAGAATATATTTACCTTCTCTATCCCTTTTGATCTAGTCTATTTTTGCTTTGGCTTTGTCAGATATCATGATTGCAACTCCTGCCTTCTTTCTATCAGTTGAGGCCCAAAAGGTCTTACTCCAACCTTTAATTCTAACCTTATGAGTGTCAACCCGCCTCATATGTGTTTCTTGAAGACAACAAATGGTAGGGTTTTGGGTTCTAATCCAATCTGCTATTTGCCTATGTTTTATGGGTGAGTTCATCCCATTCACGTTCAAAGTTATGATTGTCATTTGTGGATTCGCTGGCATTTTGATATCTTCCCCTAGTTCTGACCTTTCTTCTTTAGCTATCTCCTTTTGAAGCAGTGATTTGCTTTAGGTCAGTCCCCCTAGTCCCCTCCCTTGAGATGCTTCCCTTTCTAGCCCCTCCCTTTTTATGCTCCCTTCCCCTCCCCCTCTCCTTCCCTCCCTTTTTATACTCCCTCTCCCCCTCCCCCCCTTGGTTTTCCTTTCTTTCTTGCCCTAATGGATAAGATAGAATTCAGGATCCCACTGGATCTAGATGTTCTTCCCTCTCAAATTTGATTTCACTGAGAGTAAGGTTTAAGTAATTCCACTTCACGCTCTCTTCCTCTCCTTCTCCTATGAGTTCTTCCCCTCCCCTTCCCATGTGTATCTTTATATGGGAAAGATTATTCTATTAAGTCCCCCCTATTTCTTGAAGTAAATCTTAGTATTATCGACGGTTCCCCCTCCCTTTTCCTTTCTTTGCCCCCTCTTTCCCCAAATCTTCTTAATGCCCCAATCTTTCCCTATGCATGTTTCTTCTAACTACTCTTATGATGCTACAATTTTTGAGAGTTACACAAAAATTTTCCCCACATATTAATATATATAACTTGATGTAAATGTAGTCCTTATAGAAGAGAGTTTGACTTAAAGAAAAAGATAAGATTTATCTCCTTTTCCCTTTCTTTCATATTTACCTTTTCATGTTTCTCTTGCTTTCTGTGCTTGGATATCGAACTTTCCAAAGAGTTCTGGTCTTTTCTTAGCAAATGCTTGGAAATCTTCTATTTTGTTGAATGCCCATACTTTCCCCTGGAAGTATATAGTCAGTTTTGCTGGGTAGTTGATTCGTGGTTGGAGACCCAGCTCTCTTGCCTTTCTAAATATCGTGTTCCATGCTTTTCGGTCTCTTAGTGTGTTAGCCGCTAAGTCATGTGTGATCCTTATTGGAGCCCCCTTATATCTGAAGCTCCTCTTCTTGGCTTCTTGTAGGATTTTCTCCTTTTCTTGGAACCTCTTGAATTTGGCAATTACATTCCTAGGGGTTGTCTTTTGGGGGTTTAGTATAGAGGGTGTTCTATAAACCCTTTCTATTTCTATTTTGCCCCCTTGCTCCAGAACGTGGGGACAATTTTCTTTTATAATCTCCTGTAGAATAATATCGAGTTTATTAATCTCTGGTTTTACTAGGAGACCGATAATTCGGAGGTTGTCTCTTCTCCCTCTGTTTTCCAGATCGGTGACCTTCTCAGTGAGATATTTTATGTTTTCTTCTAATTCATTAATTTTTGGGGTTTGCTTTATTGATTCTTGCTGTTTTATTATCTCGCTTTCTTTGAGTTGTTTAATTCTGGTCGTTAGGGACTGGTTTTGCTTTTCAGCTTTGTCTGCCCTTCTATTGGATGCTTCAAGCTCTTTTTCCAATTGAGCAGTCTTATCTTTCAGACTGCTGATCTCTTTCTCCCATTTTTCTTTCCAGGTTTCCATCTTTTGGGTAAGCTCCAGTTTGAGATCTTCCAGAGCTTGTTGATAGTTTCCATTTTGGGAGGCATGTTCTGATTTTTTTTGGATTTCCTCCTCATTCTCTTCTTTTCCTTGGGTACTTCCACCATAAAAGTTTTCAATAGTCACCTTTTTCCCTTTCTTCCTGGAGGCTTGATTTTGGGCCATGTGAGCCATCCCTTTGGTGGTTTTATTCCCCTTTCCTTTTTTGTCTGGGGTCTGGGTGATATGGGCAGGTTTTCTGTGAATTTAGGTTGCCTCAGACTAGTTCTTTCCAGTCTCCGAGGTTTCTTAGAGCACTGGGCCCCTGATCACAGCCACACTGCCCAGGTGTTCAGCTCTGCCCAGATGTTCAGCGCAACCTGACTGACTGACTGATCTCTCTCTCTTAAGTCTCAGGTCTAGGCCATGTTGGCTTAAGGCCCTTCATACTTATTCCTTTCTTACTCTTTCTCTCTTTCTTTAATTCCTCATTGTATTATTAATTAAAGTCTCTATAAAACCCAGTTGACTTGGGTATATTCATAATTGGGAATATTTCCCTGGCGACCACCTTATATTTTATTTTAAACAAAATACTGTAATGAAAACATATTTCCTGCGGTCACAATTAACTCACCCACTCTTATATTTATCACAATTTATATCTTCAACTATTTTAACTCTTACAGTTTATGACCCCAACTCTTTTAACTGCCACAGTTTATGGCTACAACTAATTTAAATCTTACAGAATCAAGAAAACTTGAGTCTAAAACTCTGACACCACCTATATGATCCTGGGGAAATCACTTAACCACCCTCTGTCTCACTTTATTCCTCTGGAAAATGGAGATAGCTCCCAAAGCTTCTCTGAGGACACTTACTGCACATACCTCATAGGGCTTTTTCAAAGAGTAAATTATTTAATACATATAAAGTGTTTTGCCAACCATAAATCACTATATAAATCCTAGCTATTATCATTAATGTAATTATTACTATTACTATTCTGGGAGTTAGTGTATATCAGAAAATAAGAAAACATGTGTGATTTTAAAAATAAAGAGCACCAGTAACATTATTTTCTAAAAATGCATATTTTTGAAATTTTTACGTCAAATTGAATGGACTGCAGTTTGTAAGCTTGCATAGTCCACTGTTCATTTTGGAAAACTGGGACCACTTTTGCTCTTCTCCAGATCGGTAGCATCTCTTCTATTTCTCACAGTCTTTCAAGAAAGTTAAAGCGAGGCATTGTAGACTTCTGGATCCAGAATCAGAAAGCCCTGGAGTCCAATCTTTTCTCTAACATTTACTAGGTATATAATCCTGAATAGTTCATTTAACCCCACTCTGCCTCAGTTTCTGCATCTT
This sequence comes from Monodelphis domestica, assembly GCF_027887165.1. Taxonomy (NCBI): domain Eukaryota; kingdom Metazoa; phylum Chordata; class Mammalia; order Didelphimorphia; family Didelphidae; genus Monodelphis; species Monodelphis domestica. The sequence goes on along the minus strand of NC_077230.1, from coordinate 321,710,015 downwards.
TAAATGTGAATAGCACCTACCTCACAGGGTCATTAGAGGAGGAAATGAGATAATGCAAGTGTTTTATAAACCTGAAAATATTCTATAAATATGTGCTCTGATTATTTCAAAAATTACTGAGATTAATTCAACCTATATCTACTATTTCTATCAATGCCTTTGTATATATTTAATCTGGGAATGGTAACTTAAACTTGAGCAAGGGCAGCTAGACTTTCTCTTATGATTTCCCCAATTATCTTGGGTTTCATTTCACCATTGGCAGATTTGGTTTGGTTTGGTTTGGTTTGGTTTGGGAAATTTTCTTCTCCTTGAAAGGTAAAAAGAATTAGATCATTCTTCCTTCTAGTCATCATATAATTGATTCAACTATCTGAGCCACAGGCTCACTTCTTATTTGATCCTTTTGATTCAGTAAAATAAACAAGAACCAAACCTTTTCATCTCCTTAACATTCCTCATAAGTCTAGGTTGAGTTTCACTTTCAGACCAACTGCTATTATTCTGATAAAACTACATCTGTTGGTAAATACGAAAAAGTCAATCAGCCTTGAGTTATCAGGGTGCAAGGCAATTTATTTATGGAGTTACTACACTCATACACAATCAATCTTATACTTATGTGTGTAAATATATTTAGACATACCTGAAAATATAGTATGTGTATATATACATATTATATATATATATATATATATATATATGTATACATAGATGTGATCATGTGGTACAGTGATAAAGTAGACAGAGCACTCATCCTGGAGTTGGGAAGACCTGAAATCAAATCCAATCTCAACCATTTAGATATGTGACCCTGGACAAGTCATTTGATTTCCATCTGCCCAATTTCCATAAAAAATCTACAAAATAGGGATAATAATGGCACTTACTTTTAAGAATTTTGCTGTGAGGATAAAATGAGACAATATTTGTAAAGTGCTTTGTAAACATTAAATCATTATGTAAATGTTATTACTATAACATATAGAAATACCTATAATTTTTATTTATACAGATGGAGATTATAAAGACATATATATATGTATATATATATATATATCTCACATGCATATATCACTAAGGATGGGATTCTTATATACCTGGCCTTAATTTGATGAGCTTTTCTTCACAGTTAGAAAGGAATAGTTCTGAGGATCAAGAAACAAGAAGGAGAGAACACTGTCATTTTGGTCTGGACCTGTGATTTGACTGGTGTATGCAACCCTAGGTGCAAAAAATCACTCTATCAAGGCTAATTAAAAACCCTTGTGCAAATCATAGCCCTAGGAAGTTGACCGCAGGCATTGAGAAGCTAAGTGGCTTGTCCAGGGTCACATAAGTTTGTTTCAAAGGCAGAACTTACACCTTGACTTTCCTGACTCCAAGAACAAAATAACATTTACTAGCTATACTGCCACATGTAGTCTCCATCCTATTCATTATTCTCACTCCATTTGCTTTGGCCTCCCCAGAGCTCAGACTATGCACTTGTGTCACTGAGAAAATTCTTCCATTAAACCACCAATCCTGATTTCTTTCTTAATACAAGCCCTACCCATTTTAAAGGTTCTGGATTTGATATGCTTCCTTCCTGGGTGTTCCTGTCTTTGGTTATTCCCCTGTCCTGTGTCTCATCCATCAACCAGCTTGATCCTCTACAACCCCAATGAAAAGAACAAAGAATTGGAGGTAAGGGGAACTGGCCTTTAAAAATCCAGCTCTACTACCTAAGTCACTTACTCAACCTCTTTGGGCTGCAAAGAAGCCTCAAAGCTTCCTCATCTATTAAAGATGAACATTGGACCATGTGACATCCAAGGTCACTTCCAGTTCTAAATATATGATCCTCTGTTGTTAAAAGAGAACCTATGTAGTATAGTTTTGGACATGTCCAGTGATAGACATGAAGTCAGGGTACTTGAGTTTTAAATCCCATCTTTAAATTCCTAATGATATAGCAGTGGACACATCAATATGTCTGAGCCTCAGAAACCTTTATATAACGATGTTATAAATTAGTCATAAATTTGCCTTTGAGTGTTCTATACTGAAGAAAACATTGGTCATTGGTGTATTGACATAAGGAGGTAGTGGTTGTCCTTCACACAAGAATAGGAACAAAATGATATCACTTATAAGGATAATTTTAGGGCTGTGACCTAATCTAAATTAATTTTTGGTCACCAGGGAATATCCCAAATAAAATACCCAAGTCAGTTTGGAAATGTGTGGTTGTTTAATATAGAAGGAAGGAATTAAGGAGAAGAGAGAGGGGAGGGTATAGGATTTTTCCCACCTATCCTGTACCAGGGGAGTTCAAAATCTTCCACCACATGGTCTCTGAAGAAGATTCGAGGCTTTCTAGAGGATAGTGTTTGTAAGGTAAAGGAGAAAGAATCAGCCTGAGAGCTCAGTAAGATGCCTCACCTGAACTAGGCTACTCAGCTTCCTACTGTATGGTATCAAGGAAAACTCACCACTGAACTTGGACAATAGCAACTGCCACACTAAGATGCCGAAATGCTTAGCACACTGCTGCTAGCCACCTCTCCACCCCCAAGGAGGCCAGAGAGATTAAGTGACAAGAAATATATAGATGGTTTTTACATCACTTACCTGCATCTCACATGTACCAATGGTAGCTTAAGCTTGACTTAGGACAGCCCAAGGGTCTGTCAGTTGTTTCTGATTTGTCATTTTCTAGCACATGTCTGCCATAGGCCATCCTCCTAAATTCTTAATCCTTAAGTATAGGTGTAGACATTCCTGTTTTTTGTTAGACTAAGTAGGGTAGAGTAATATAAAATTCTCACATTAGGTGATACTTTCACTCATTCATAAATTGAGTTTCAGTGAGGCAGAGTTGCACAAAGTCATCAACCTTGCTATCTCTTCCAGAGTCATTAAAACCCAGTGGCTAGACAAAGTCAAGACCTCTAGTGATGGCTCAAGATGCAGTAGAATACACTAATACATTGACCTCTTCAACATCTTACCAAGCTCTAAGTATTTCCCAATACCTGCTTCTGCCACCATCATATTCATTGGGAAAATTGTCCTCATCTGCCCCTTCTACTAGGAGAAGTCTTCACATGCTAGGACTAGACACCCCCTAACTTACTAATGAGTCTGAGGCCTGTTAGTTACCTTAACCTGGTTTAGTCCACTTGCCAAGATATTTTACTGATGTGTGGCTGCTGCACATACTTCAGCTTCATGGAGCCACTGATAAAAGCTGTGTGGCATGTGGACATCAAAGGAGGAAAGCAACCCTGAAAAGAGCTCAGCAAGCCTTCACACCAGAAATACTAGTCTTTCCTGAACACCCTATATACCCATTTATTGACATATAATTATTAAGAAAAGGCAGTAGAATAAAGAGGAGGAAGGTAAAGAAGGGATGTATACATCTATGAGTCTTCTTCATAAAGAAGAGAGCCCATGAGAGCTGATGAGATTTGTAAGGGGGTAAATTTAGGGGGTTTTTTGCTAATGTATTATACTATAGTTGCCAGGGATTTAATTCAATCCCAATAAAAATACTCAAGTCAGTTTAGGAATTTTATGGTGGTTTAATTAATATAGAAGGAAGGAATTAAGAAGAAGAGAGAGGGAAAAGGGTATAAGATTTCTCTGGCCTAACCTGAGCCAAAGGGAGTTCAGAGACCTCAGCCACGAGGCCTCCTCTAAAATGAGGGTCCTCCTAGGAGGATAGTCTTTTAGGAAAGGGAAAGGAAAGGGGAAAAAATTAATCAGCCTAAACTCTGAGAGAGAGCTCAGGGAAGATGCCTCACCTGAGCCATGCCAAGACGCTCACCACCAAACCTGGACAAGAGCTGCAGGCATGCCAAGATGCCAAGATGCCCAGCACACTGAACCAGCCACAAAGCCACCACAAAAGAGTGCTCGGAGAGAGGAACTGATGCAAAATATCTAGACCTTTTTTTACATCACTTCCTGCATCTCACATGTACCAATGGTAGCTTAAGGTTGACTTAGAATAGCCCAGGGGGTCTGTCAGTTGTTTCTTATTTGTCACTTTGTTAGCACATGTCTGTCATAGGCCATCCTTCTCAACACTTAATCCTTAAGTAGGGGTGTATGCATTCCTGATTGCTAGACTAAGCAGGGTGGAGTAAATCTAAAATTCACAGATTACAAAAAGAATATAAAAAAGAAAAGACCTTGGACAGAAACTTATGGTATCTTCACAATTAGATGGGAAACATATGGAATATGAATTCACAAAGATTAGTCAGCAAGACAAAAGATCCAGGAGAAAGTAGTGTTACAAGAACTCAGAAAGGAAAAATACAGAAGATGGGTCAAAATTTTCAAATGCAGCAGAAATGTAAAGAATAATGTCAACTGAAAGAGAAAATATCTATCAGATTTGACCATTTTGACCATTTGACCATTAAGAAATTATTGGTAACTCTGAAGAGAAATATATATATATATATATGTATGTGTGTGTATATATATATATATATATATAATAAACATGTAAACAAGGCAATTGGGGAGGAATGCCTTGAAGAATTTATATAGAAAAGGTTTCATATAGAAGATGACACAAACTGAACTTTGAATGAAATTTAGGATTCTAAGAGATACTGGATGTAGAGGGGTCATTATCTGAGCTCTGAAGTCTCCATGAAACTTCTTATATGTGGAAATGCCAGGGAGTCTAAATAAGACTGCTGTCTTTGCCATGACAATCTTTGAAAGTACAATTGAGAAGTAGATAAACTAACCACTTCATAAGAGGATGGAATATGGTTTTTGAAAAGCTAAAAATAAAAACCATCTGCCCACCTGGAGTCATCAAATTTCATAAGAAGTTGGTAAAGTCTTGTTTGTATGCTTTATTCCTGTTGATTGGATTTGATTCATCTATAGCTCAAAAGAACAAACTCTATAATCCAGGAAGTGCTCAGAAGATTCCAACTGGTATGGTTTGTTGAAGAGAAGAAAATGGTCTTTCTGATTGTGAATTCTGTCCTCTTTCTATTCAACTGCAGGCATAACTTGATCCAATTTCAAAATACTTCTGGATCTTTTTTACCTTCGCTAATTCCCCAAAGCCTAGTACCACCATTTCTTGTTTCCTCTCATAGATCCTAAAGAGCCTAGAAATGGGGTTATGTCTGATTTTGTTTTATCATGCTAAGGAAGTAAATATCAAGTTCACTAATCTGGAGAACAAAATTAGAAGGGCTTCATATTCAGGATTCTTTCCTTTGCATATAATCATCCTCATTCCTCTTGTTAATAGTAAGCAGCCTCACTATTGATTGATATTTTTAACCTTCTGGTAAACATCTTGGATATTTGCCATTCCTTAACTAAACTGAATTTAGAAGACACATCTGTTGAGGCTGATTCTTTCAGGATCAAAGGACTCTAGATTTAAATCCAACCTCCTCATTTTACAGCTGAGACAATTGTGACCCAGATAAAAGAGTGATTTTCTCAAAGTTATACAGCAATTAAGTGTCTATGGCAGAATTCAAACCAAGAACTTCTGTTCTCTTGATGCCTGAGACCTTATGCTTGCAATTCCAGTAGCTCCTGAGAGTTTAGGGTAGGCTTTCAACTGTTAGAAACTGATATAGAGTGAAATATTCAGAACCAGGAAAATGAAATACATGATACAATTAAGTAAGTGAAAAGAAGAAAACAAAGCAGAATGCTATGTAACTAGAATGACTAAAAGTAGTCCCCAAGAAAAGTTAAAACTTCACCCCCATCCTTCCTCTAGCGAAGTGGGGGACTATAAATATAGAATAAGAAAGAAGTTATCTCACATCTGGGTTGATTTCATTTAATTGTTTTTTCTTCCTTGTTACAAGGGAAAGCTCCCTTAGGAGAATGATAGATCCAGAAATGACGTGAGATAAGAACAAAAGCGGTCTTTCCCATAGTAGATAGAGAGATGGCTTCAAAACCAGAAAGAATGGTTCAAGTCTCTTCTCAAATATCCTGGCTATATTATCCTAGTCAATTCATTTTAATTTAGCTTCATTCTAGACAACATTCTAGACAATTCTCTAGGACTAAAAGGTGCAAAAAGGTGCCCAACCTGGATTAGTTGAGGGATTTTCCTTTACTAAAAGTTTCCTAATCAAATTAAGTTTAAGAACCTATTAAAATCACAATTTTTATAAAAATACTAAAATAAATAGCAGCCTAGTTTGAAGTTAAAAGAGAAACATGTTAAAAGATGAGACACTTTACCTAAGCATGTTTGGCTTAGATTAAAGAATACATACTTCCACTCTTGAATATTTATATAAAAACATATTTTATTGAAACATCAATATAATTATTGCCATATACATAGTATAATAATGGGTGAATGCAAAATGATGCACTAAAAGCAGATCTATTTAAATTAGAAATAGCTAGGAGAAATCATAGACTTAAATAATACCATTACATCATAGAATGAAAACAAATAATAGCTAGCATGTATAACACATTTAATATTTATAAAACACTTTACATGTTATATTATTTGATTCTCCAAACAACCCTGGGAGATATTATTATTATTATCCCCATTTTACAGATGAAGAAAGTAAGGCTGAGAGTGGTTAAGTGACTTCATCAGGGACATATGCTCAACAAATATGTGAAACAAGATTTGAAGCACTCAGGTGCTCTGATATCAAGTCTAGCACTCTGTCCACTGTACCACCTATCAGCTGAGCATAAAAAGACATGAAAGGATTATGATCTGCAAAGATGATCGGTGCATACAAAATAATGTAATAAAAACTGATAAATCAGATCAGCTTCCTTAATGAATATTGATGCAAATTATTAAGTAAAATACTAGCAAAGAGACTACAGCAATATACTGTGAGGATTATTCAATATGACCAAATGGGATTTATATCAGGAATGCAAGGATGGTTTAATATTAGGAAAAATATCAGCATAATTGACTATATCAATAACCAAACTAATAGAAATGGCATGATTATCTCAATTCATTAAGAAAAGACCTTTGACAAAATACAATGCCTATTCCTATTAAAAACACTAGAATAAAAGGGCCCTTATGTAAAATAATAAGTAGTATCTATATAAAACCATCAGCAAGTATCATCTGCAATGGGGATAAATCAGAAGCCTTCCCAGTAATACCAGGAATGAAACAAGGATGCTCATTGTCACTGTTATTGAAATATTGTACTAGAAATGCTAGCTTTAGCAATAAGGGGAAAAAAAGAAATTGAATGAATTAAAGTAGGCAATGAGGACTAAACTATCACAATTTGTTGATGATATGATGAAATACTTAGAAGAATGTGAAGAATGATTGTCTAGCAGTACCAGATCTTAAAATGTATATAAATCAGTAATCATCAAAACAAGCTGGTACTAGCTTAGAAATAGAAGGGTGCATCAATGGAATAGAGTAGGGGTGAATGAGCTCATTAATCTAGTTTTGAATAAACTCAAAGATCCCAGCTTTTGGAATAAGAACTCACTATTTGACAAAAACTACTGGGAAAATTAGAAAACAGTGTGGCAAAAATTAGGTATAGATCAACATTTCACACCATGTACTAAGCTAAGAGCAAAAGGATATATGATTTAGACATAAAGGGTGATATTATAAATAAATTAGGGCAACTTAGTAGACTATTTTACCTGTCAAATCTATGGAGAAGGGAAGAATTGATGACCAAACAAGAGATAGAGAACATTATAAGATAAAATGAATAATTTTGATTATATTAAATTTTAAAAGTTTTGTATAAACAAAACTAATGAAACCAAGGTTACAAGGGAAACAACAAACTGGGGAAATTTTATAACAAATTTCTCTGATAAAGGTCTCATTTCTCAAATATTTAAAGAATTAAATCAAATTTATAAGAATACATGTCATTCCCAAAATGACAAAATGTCAAAGGATATGAATAGGCAGTTTTCAGATGAAGAAATCAAAGCTATCAATAATCATATGAAAAAAAGTTCTAAATCACTCTTGATTAAAGAAATGTAAATTAAATCTACACAAAGGCACCACATCACACCTATCAGATTGGATAATGTGACAGTAAAGGAAAATGATAAATATTGGAGGGAAATATGGCAAAATTGGAGCACTAATGCATTGCTGGTAGAGCTGTGAACTGATCCAATTCTTCTGGAAGGCGATTTGGAATTATGCCTGAAGACTATGATACAATGCATACTCTTTGATCCAGTAATACTACTACTAGGTCTGTAACCCAGAGAGATTTTAAAAGGAGGAAGTGAAAGCCTACTTGTATAAAAATATTTATTGCTGCTCATTTTGTGGTGGCAAAGAATTGGAAACTGAAGGAACATCCCTCCATTGGGGAATGGTTGAACAAATTGTGGTATATGATGATGATGGAATACTATTGTGTTGTAAGGAATGATGAACAGGATGATTTTAGAAAGAGCTGGGAAGACCTACATGAACTGATACAGAGTGAAATAAGCAGAACCAAGAAAATATGTACACAATAACAGTAATATTGTAGAATAATCATCTGTGACAGGCTTAGCTATTATTATTATACAATGATCCAGAACAATTCTAAGAGATTTATGATAAAGAATGCTATCCACTTCCAGAAAAAAAAAAATTGTTAGAAACAGAATGAAAATGATTTGGGTTTATATTTTGAGGTTTTGGTTTGATAAGGTTTCTCACTTACAAAAATGAACAATATGGAAATGTTATTGAATTTCCTGCCAGCCCTGTGAGAGGGAAAGAATGGGAGGGAGGGAGATAAGTTTGATCATATAACTTAGGAAAACTTCTGTGGAAATTTGCTATAACATGTAATTTGTAATAAATGAATAAATAAAATTTAAAAATAAAAATCTGATCAGTTTAAACATCTAATATCTAAGAGAAATCGTGGATTTAAGTTAAACAATCCCTGAAACAATATACAATTAGCACAATTAGATAGAAGCTAAATTCAATCAATGTTTTGTTGTTGTGCATTTAAGTCATGTCCAATTCTTTTTTATCCCATTTGGGGATTTTCTTGGCAAAGATATTGGAATGGTTTGCTATTTCCTTTACCAGTTCATTTTTCAGATAAAGAAACTGAGGCAAATAGGGTTAAGTGATTGGTGTAGGGTTACATAGCTAGAGTCTGAGATCAAATCTGAACTCAGGTCTTTCTGATTTCTGGCCTGATACTCTATCCACTGTGTAACTTAACTGACCATGAATTTTAGCTTTTAATCAACTGTTCTTTAGCTCTATCTAAACCTCCTTTTAATTTTGTTCACCTGTTGAATCTGAGCTCATCTACAAAACAAGATTATGGAACTAGAACATATCTAAATTGACAAAAATGACCTCTGAATAGCAGACCTACTCATAGCCCCACAAACCACTGTGATTTTTGTATGAAAAGTCCACTTACTTTAGCCATGTTAACTCCTTAGAAGAAGAAAACCACAGGTCTCATTGCCCTCATACAACCTAAAAGGAAAATGAGGATATTGAGAAACTTCTAAAATGTCCTGAGTGTAACTCCCTCTTTCAAACTCCACACTCCCTTCCCCAGTCTCTTTTTTGTGATCAAAACAGAAAGAATATGAAATAACAAAGTATTTCCCTCATTCCCTCAGGGTGACTAATTTAGCAGAGCTTCTATTCTCTCCTTGCCTACACTTCCCACTCTTCTCACTCTTACCTTTCTGGTGAAGAACTAATTAACATTGAATTTTTTCCTCAAGCTGGTAACCCCAACATCTCTATAGCTTCTGCACCAGAGATCAACCAAACTATTTTCTTTTTCCCTTTTTCCTCAAATCTGGATTCTCAAAAGAATAAAAATAATTATTTCTTATTGAATATTTTAAACATATTTGCAATATAAGAGTGATTTTAAACAAAAGCTTCCTTGCATTGTAATATAGAATTAATGCAACAAAGTTATATGCCATGCCTTCTAGCATCTTATTACCTCATTATAGTAAACATGAGCATTTTATGCTAGCAAAAAAAGACAATGAAAGATTTATATTAATAGGTCATATCTATATAAAATAAGATTTTTAAATCACATCATTTTCTCTGGCTCATACACAATTTTCTCTAGTCCTTTTCTATTCAACAAATGGAGTAAGGAATATTGGAAGCTTGAATAGCACAGCTCCCTTCTGGAATGGCTCAAACCAACTCTCACACTGGAAAAATTATTTGAAGTCATTATAAAAATCTATTCCTAGAGCTGGCCAAGAATTATTTCCATCTGATAACCACTAAAAAGATAGTAAATAACTACTACCAAAATTGGAATAAATTACTCCAAAGTGTTTTAAAAGCAAGAATTCATCTTTCCATGTCATGGTCTCCTTTGGAACCCTTCTTAGAGTTCCAGTTTTTTTTTAATTGGAAAAAAATGCTGAATTTTGGTTAGAATTTAGTATAAATAATGATGTAATTTTTCCCATCCAAGTTCATGGACATTTTGAAATCTATCCATGGACTGTGTACCTCAAGTTTAAAAAGTGCTTTTAGGCTTAAATGTGGGCTCCTAGGACCCTTGCAACTCTAAAGCCTATGAAAAGTGAATTGTCCATGGTCACACACTATGTGGAGAGAGATAGGATTCAGACCCAAGTCTCTTGTCTTTGAACTCAGAGTTCTTTTCACTTCTATTGTCTTCTACTGATTTCTAATGGTCTTGTACTCTTGGCAGTCTTCAAGTCAGAAGTGGAAGACCTAGGAGATAACAAGGGAAGAAAAATTAAGCCTCACTTCTACAAATTACCCTGCATTATCTTAATTATCATTAAGAGTTCCTTAATCCCAAATCTTAGAGACGAAATCTTCATGAGATGAGGGAGACTCCTGGAGATACTAATTTAATAAAACACAGTTTCTATGGTCTCTACTATTTAAGACATTTGTTCTTATTAGTTTTGTTTTATAGATTAAAAAAAACTAAGACTCAAAGAATTTAAGTAATTTGCCTATCTAGTGACTCCTCTTACCGTACTTGTGAAGAGGAATATGAAGGTGACTGAGTGACTATATAATGATATCAAAGAACATGGTCTGGTTTTCCATTCCATGTCTTAAACTTTGGGGATGTTCCAGCTAGAAATAGAGTATACTTCAAAAAGACTAGACAGAATAAATGTACCCATATATTTGATGATCAAAAGAAACTTAACTGACAATAAAGTGGAAAGAGTAATGCACAGGTAAAACTGTTAATTAAGATACCATAGAGAGCAAATATGGCATAGAACAAAAATAGATGTATTGGTGAATGATTCCTGGAAGAAAATAACATGAAATGGTGTCAGGGTCAGTATAATAATAAGAAGAAACAGAAAAAAAGCACAAATGGGACTTAATCATGCTCTGGAGACATCACTGGGAGACTTCTGACATACTATGATCACAGAGGACAGTCTGGATGTTATTCGAGATGACTGTTTCAGCACCTTTTCCTGAGAATAAAATTGACCAGGATATTTTAGCAAAACCATTGGCAATGTAAAATTGACTAGTGGTGTCAAGCTCAAATAGAACTGAAGGGTCACTAATCCATAAATAAGGCCATATGTTCAATTAGTTTTAAATTGTAGTATTATCTGTAGTATTTTATTTTATTTATTTTGCTAAATATTCCCCAATTACATTCTAATCTTCTTTGGGACACACTGAAGAGTGTTGTAGACTTCATGCAGATCATGGGCCACATTTTGATACCTCTGGTACAAGAATAGCGGATCAACCTTGGACCCAAGGAGACCAGAGTTCAAGTCCTATATCTGCCCTTTATTATATAACTAAGAGAAACTTTGTTAAGCTTTGTTGTGTTCTGGGAAATTCTCTAAGACTCTAAGTTACAGAGAAGGTACTGACTTACACTGGGAGAAGACATTTCTTCAACGGGGATACCCTATACCAGAGAAATCACAAATCTGGCCTTTCTCATTGTCTCATATTGAATCAAAAATGGAAAGAAGGCTGCTGGTGCATATTTGGAAAACCAGTCCTGGTTTCTGTTGCCAGCAGAGTAGAAGGATGAAAAGGGCATAGAGGAGGAGCTCAGGTGGTAGGAATGCCTGGGAAACCCACAAGTCAGGAATTCTGGCTTTATCTTCATGCAGGTGTTTTTTTTTATGCACCTGTTTATTTTCCCTTTAGGTAAGATTCTTAAGGGATCAATGATGTTTATGTCCCCCTGGATGCCATGTGAGTGTTCCTGAACAGTACTTTCTGTTTCCCAGAAGGGGATACATATTCATCTGTTGTGAAGAGTTATGATGGCAAGATATGGTCAGGGAGAGAAAATACTGCATTCCTGAGAACTAAAGTTATATCAAGTGCTAATGATTGGAAAAACTTTGACCATCAGAAGCTGGATTTTCTAACAGTCAAGACCAATGTCTACAGTTTCTGATGCCTAAATATCAATGCATAAAGTATAATATGAAAAGCAAATTTCTCATTTTAACTATGACACCAAAAGAATCACCAAGACTTATGAGATGGTAGAGCTCCACAATGGAAGTGTATACACACACGCGTGCGCGCGCACACACACACACACACACACGCACACACATATATAATATATATATATATACATATATATATATTTCAGACCTCAGACACTTCCTAGCTGTGTGACCCTAGGCAAGCCTTCACCTCATTACCTAGCCCTTACTGTTCTTCTGCCTTAGAATAAATAGATTCTAAGACAAAAGGTAAAGGTTGTTGTTGTTGTTGTTTTTTTATTTTAAGGAAGACAAAATGGGCTTACTAAGTCACAGAAATGAACCTTTCCTTTTATGATACGGCTGCTTGAAGGGAAGCTATAATGATGACAATTCAATTTAAGAGATGTTTATTATATATTTTGTACAATTCACTGTGCTAGGCATTAGGGATATGAAGATGAAATTATTAAATGTAATAACAATTTCATATTTGTGAATAACTTTTAGTTTTATAAAAAGTTTTACTTCTAACAAGGCAGAGAAATAGATAATGAAAATATTTTATCCCTTTTTATAGGAAAAGAAACTAAGACTAAAAAACTGTTATTTAATCATAATCAACAAAAAGCAAATTTCATGGATTTGAGCCCAGGCTCATGAATCCAAGTTTGTCTTTTCCTACCACTTCAAGCTAGATACACTCCATGTATTCAGAGAACTTGTCCTCAGTCATTACACAAGATTTCTCTACCAAAAACAGTTTCTAACTTCCTGGGTTTATTTCAAGAGAACTCATCAAACAACTGAAATTTTCAAAATATTTGTACTACAGATGGAAGCAAGGGTCAGCAATAGGATGAATATGAAAGGGTGGCACAGAACCCTATGAATTGTATACAAAGTTCTCAAACTCAGAATAAGCTCATGTTGGTTGAAAAATGCTGTGGAAAACAAAGAAATGCTCTTTGGCTATAAGTGGAGGAAAGAGGAACATCGGGGGGAAATTTGTCATTTGGTATGAATGGTTTGATAACAACTGATGAAAGAGAGAAATCAACACCAAATAATTCTTTCCTTGCTTTGTATTTTTTGTCAATGAGTCTGATATTCTTTAAAAGAGAAAGAGAACAAAAACTGCTAAGTTGTACTCAAAAAAAGTAAAAGAACATCTAACTGCCCTTGTTGAATTCATATCACCCAATCCAATACATCTTTTGTTTCTGAAAGAACTAGCAGACAAAATTGTTGAGCAACTATTAAGTAATACTGGGCAGAGTTTGGCTAACAGGTGAGGTAAACTTGGAGAAGAAAATGCAAATAGTGCAATTTTTTAAAAATAGAAGAGAATGAAATCTGAAATATGCCTAAGAGTTTGACTTCAATTCATGGCAAAATTTTATAGAGTATTATTATAGGTATAATTAGGGAATATATAGAAAAGGAAAAAAATTATCACCAAAAACCAGTATGGCTTCATCAAGAATAGGTCATGTTGGTCTAAACTTATTTTCTTTGTCGTTCATTTTAACAGTTTTTAAATTTTTCTTTATGATTGATTTTAACTGTTTTTAATTATATGGCTTATATTTCTTTTCTTTTAACATAGTAGTAGATTAGAAAAATGTTGTAAATAGAGTTTATCTGGATTCTTAAAGTAAGTGATAAAATAACTAATGCTATTCTTGTGGGAAAGGCCAGAAAGTGTGGTCTAAATAATAGTGCCATCAGAAGAATTCAGAACTGGTTGAATAAACAGACTCAAAGGGAAGCTATTAATAGTACCATGTTATCTTGGAAAGAGGCCCTCCCTCTGTTGAATATCCTAGGCATTTGTCCTTGGACTTGTGCTAATTAAAATGTTTATCAAAAAAAAATAAAATAAAATGTTTATCAATTACTTAGCTAAAGGCAGAGATGATATGCTTATCAAATTCACAGATGACACAAAACTGGAAGAGATAAATAATATACTATATGACTGTCAGAATTCAAAAAATATCTTGACAAGTGAGAATACTAAGTTGAATCAAATAAAATGAAATTTAACAGGAATAAATATAAAGCCTTACACTAGGGTTTTTTTTATTGTTTCACAACTATTAAATGGGGGATGCTTAGTCAGAAGTTTGTCTACAAAAGACCTGGACATTTCAAGTTGAATATGAATCTATAATGATCACACCATTATGGCAGCAAATTTAAAAAAAAAACTAATTCAATCTTGAGTTGCATTAAGAGAGGTAGAAGGGGGCAACTGGATAGCTTAGTGGATTGAGACCCAGATCTAGATGAATTAATGTAATGTCAAGATTGACATGTAGTGTTGATAAAGAGAAGGCTAATAGTCCCACTATAATATATGATGATTCATAACTAAAATTTTTAATACATTTTGGGTACTATATATTGGGTACTATACATTTGGGTACTAAGGAAGTGTTAATTAATAGAATATGTTCAGAGGAGACCAAGTAGGAGGGAGGAGGAACTCATATCTTTTAAAGACCAGTAGGAGAAATTTCAAATATTCAACCTGGAGAGTGTTAAGAGAATTTTAGCATTGTGACTTAAAATCTAAATTAATTGGTCGCCAGGGGAAAATCCCAAATAAAATACCCAAGTCAGCCTGGAAATTTATGGTAATTTTAATTAATATAGACGGAAGGATTTTAAGAAGAAGAGGGAAGAGGCCTGTGCCAGGGGGAGTTCAAGGTATCCGGCACTAGGTCTCTGAAGAAGATTAGAGGCTTCTAAGAGGATAAAGTTGGAAAGTAAAGGAGAAAAACTCAGCCAGAAACTCACCACCAAAACCAGACAATAGCTGTAGCCATGCCAAGATGCTGAAAGGCACAGCATGCTGCCACCAGCCACCTCTCTGCCACCAAAGGTCCTAGAGAGAGCAAGTGATATGAGATATATAGACCTTTTACTCTTGTGTCCCCTCCTCTAAATTTTCACATCTACCAATTACATCAGAGGCTTTCCTCCAGGACTGCCCATTCTTTAGTTCTCATCTTCTTTGATTAGATTATATCTTTTGAGTTACTTAACACTTCTTTGTTAAGTTCACCTTTTGTTAGTTATTTAACCTTTTTGTGATTCATTTACCTTTTATAGTTACTTAACACCTTTTTGTAATAAGATCCAAAAATAGACTTAGCTTAAAGTTCGAGCTTCACCATAAAGTAAGAACTAAGTACCTTCATTGTTCAATCAGAAGATTACAATTTTATATTCACCATAAAGTAAGATCTAAGTGGGGTGGAGTAATCTAAATGTCACAAGAGAACATCTTGAGGGAATGTGATTATTGATGAAACAAGCATACGAAAAAAAGACTAGGCTCATTCTTTGTGATTTCAGAGCCCCAAAGTCTAGGATCTGATTCTTATTTTTGCCCCTTATTAACTATGTAACTTTAGCTGATTAACAACCTTTCAAGGTCTCAGATCTCTCACTTGTAAAATAAAATAAATTACTATATAAGTAGGTAAAAAAATAGGGAGAATGAGTACAGGGAGAAATGGGAGATGAACTATGTGATCCTTAAAGTTCCTTCCATACTTTACATACTATGAATTTCTATGAATACATAAGAGAAAACTAAAAACAATAATTGAAAGTTATAGGAGATAAATTATAGTTCTTTATAAATAAAAAATGTCTAAAAGTAGCACTACCCAAAATGGGAATGGGTTGTTTCATATTGGAGAGTTCCCTGTTATTTAGCAAAATCCAGGTAACCTATATCCCGGTATGTTAAAATTTATGGAGTTTATGGAGTTTATGACATATTGGTCTAGATAACTTCAAGGTCCATGCCAAGATTCCATTATCTAAATGAGGCTGGGGCCCTGGTGAGCATGGTACCTTAAAATTATCCCATTCCTTCGAGATAGAGTAGAGAAGACCCAATGATTATTAATTCAGGGCTTCTTTCTGACTTACTGCTAGATATTTCTTTCATGGAATAGTTACTCAAAAATAGGAAATAAACTATTTTTTAATAAACCTGTTTATTTCCTATTTTTGAGTAACTATTCCATGAAATACCATAGTTATTAAGACTTTGTATTATCAAGTATATTTCTCAGAGTAACTAACCTACCCCTCACATTATCATCATCATCAAGAAGTCTATTAAACATCTATGTGTCCAAGCAATGTATAAAATGTTAGGAATACAAGAAAAAGAAAGAAAATCCATACCATGAAAAAACTTACATTCTACTGGAGCAGACAGCAAATACAGATACAGTCTAAGTACAGGCAGAATCTCTACAAAATAAATGCAAAGCATTTAGTGTAACTACTAGAAGCTAGAGGAGATCAGAAAAGGTTTCAAATAGGAAACTTGAACTTGAGCTGAGTTTTGAAGGAAATCAAGAATTCCAACTGCCAATATATCCCTGATAAGAAATACCAAACTACAACTGATTGGAGAGGAGGGAGGGTAGAAAAAAATTGGTAATGTCTTCTTACATCCACTGCCATTTAAGGAGGACTCTAAGGAAATTCACCTCATCATTTCCCACTTGGCTGCTTTCCTGGACTTCATGACATCTAGAAACTCATCAGTCTGCAAAATTAAATAAAGTTTGAAACTCTGACCTCCTCAGATTATTCCCCTCCCAGATGGAAGATAATCATGCCCCTGGATCCCTCTCTTTACTCCCATTCTCAGCTGCTCTTCAGCTCTCTTAGTTTAGGTTTCTTCATTAATAAAATGAAGAAAAATTTTTAAATGTGATTTATAAAGTCCCTGTCAGATCTAAAATTATTTGTTTATTTTATCTACTTTCTTCAGTGATTTTTAAACAAGAATGGCAGCATCTTAGAGTTCAAAAAGAACTTCCTCCCATCTGGTTCAATACATAACTAAACAGGAATTCTCTAAAATAATATCCCTGAGATCCATAAAACCATTGAACTTCAGCCTGAAATCTCTGAGATCTTAATCTTATCTGAGGCAGATGATTCCATTTTTGTACAGCTCTGATTGTTATAAAATGTTTCCTCCTATTACTTCAAAATCAGCTCTACTCTAACTTACCCTCATGGATTCTAGTTCTGCCACCAGAGACCAAACAATGAACTTAATCTCTTTTCTACCACATGATAATCCTTTGAATACTTAAAGTTAGTTTATACTTCCCTTTACTAGATTAAATATCTCTGCTTCTATCCTCAAAAGGCATAGCCTCCTGACTTGGCTACTTCCTGGTCACATGACTCTGTTAAAAAAAATGCTCCTAACTCTCTGGGATTAAGTTCTTATCTAAAAATCAGCAAGAAGAAAAATTCTATGTGATCACATTCAGAGGTTATGTGGCAATACTAACAACCAAAAAATACTGCTCAGTCAAAGCTCAATAAATGTTTTTGATTGATTATTTCACTGATTGATTTGTGGAATTGGACTTTGCCACACACAAATAAGCTCCCTTCCCTTTGGGAAATGATTTCATGGAAATTCAGATCTGTTAGGAGCAGACTTGCTCAAGAGAAGGATGAGATATGTTTTAATCACCTTCCTGAAATTTTTGCTTTTCTCTACACTTCCCAAAATGAGCCTCTTAGATTTTTGTAGATGATTATAGTAGTAGAGAGAATTCACCAATATGTTATCTTTTAGGGATTTTAGACTCTTAGACTTTTTAAGATCAAACACTCAGATTTTCTATATTTTATGAGAGTGTATAACGTATCCAACCATACCCATAATCATTCCTAATAACATGGGAAACATGCTGCATGTCAATATATTTCTTATCTTAGAGCAATTGATAATGTGACTTGAAACTCTACTCTAAATTTTCTCAGGGGTAGTAGGTAATGATGGCAGTGGAAAAACAAATGGCAAAATGGCCCAGATGACTAGTTTTGATGTATAACATAATCTGGTCTGGGGCCAAATCAAATAGTAGGCTAGATTAAATTGCACTTACTTATTCATCAATCAATATAACTTAGACCCAAGGAGGAAGTTTTAAACCAGAGAAACTTAATTACACCAGGGACTTGGGGGTATGATTTCTGGAGGTTTCATGTTCTAGTAGGGCAGGAATTATGCAGAAACAAGGCAGATGGCTTCCCAACGTGTCCCTGATAACAAAAAAAAAATTAGATAGTGAAATGCATACATTGAATCGAAAGAGAAAACTATCAGCTTCAATAACTGTAACCATATGCAAGTATATTTCTTTCCCCATCATTAGTTTTCTATCTTCAAAATGCTGCAAGTCTAACATTTAGTTTGACAGAGAAAGGAGGTACAAGATAACATCATGGAGCTAACACAAGCTCTCTTTGTTCAGAGAAGTGGATCTCACCAATAAGGAGAAAATGAGATATACCTGGGATTTGTCTTATGCTTAAACAGCAGTTCTGTATCCTTGAACAGATTCCCAGGTAGCTCACAAAACTAAAAATCAGAAATTATGTTCTCACTTCATTTCACACCTTTCTATAAAACACAAGAACAGGCTTCCTTTTTTAAAGTACTTATCACCAAGTAGACTTTGTTTTTCATAAAACAGTATATTTCACTAACCCAGAAGCAAAATTAATGAGGAAAGCAACCCATTCACTATACTGACTCTTCCTAATTTCACTTTTTAGATTTTATATAAGCTATAGTGTTGTTGACAAGAGAACATTTTGGAGATATTTCATTTAATAGATTTCTTTTATTTTCTTTTCCTCTTGTTTACACATGGTTTATTCTTTGATTTAATTAACTTAATGCAGAGTCCAGGTAAGCTTCATTCATACATAAATGAGGAAACTGAGTCCAGGAAAAAGAAAAGTTTCTTTTTACCCACAAAGGACACACAGTGGCACTCAAGCCTAGAGTTTAGGTCTCTTGACTCTTATTCAGTATTCTGCATAGTATGCTATTAGGATAGGTCACACAGCAAAAATCTTTCCTGGGCCAGGAAAAGATGGATAGTTAGATGTTGATGTTGAAGGTGATGTTGAGGGTGATATTGATGATGTTGATGATGACCTTGATGATGTTGATGTTGATGACATTGATGTAATTGATGATGCTGATGTTGATATTGATGATGACATTGATGATGTTGATGTTAATGACATTGATAATATTGATGATGATGATGACTTTGATGTTATTGATGTTGATGATGACTTTGATGATATTGATGCTGATATTGATGTCAGTGGCATTGATGCTGATGTTGATATTGATGATGACATTGATGATATTGATGTTGATGTCATTGATGAGGTTGATGTTGATGACATTGATCATGTTGATAATGATGCTGTTGTTGTTGATGTTGATGTTGATGATGTTGACGATGATTGAATTTGGAGTTGGATGTTTTCCTTCCATTTGAACCTTTCTGACCATTCTCACTAATTTTCTTAGAGACTATCTGCAACTTCTTTTACCCTACCATTTTATTGGTCTTTTATCCCTCTCTCCCCATGCACTTCTTTTAGAAATATAAAATTATCCCATTTTATTTATTTTCCCATTTTTCTCTTATTATTATCCTCTTTTTTACCCCTGGTTTAGATATATACATTTCATCCTATATGGTTTGTTACTGTTTCCTCTAAGTATATTTCTTCTAGCTACCCTGATGAAAATAACAATTTTTAAGAGTTACCAATACCATCTTTTATTATAAGAATACAAATCATTTGAACTTATTGGTTTCCTTTAGAAAAAAATTTTTGTTTTTTCCCCCCTTTCTTAATCCTCTTTTGCTGATTCTCTTGAATTCAATGTTTGGGCATCAAATTTTCTGTTTAAGTCAGGACTTTTCCTTATGAATGCTTGGAAGTCTTCTCTTTTATTAAATTACTATACTTTCCCCTGCAAGAATATAGTCAATTTTGCTGGGTAGTTGATTCTTGATTGTAGATCCAGCTCCCTTGCTTTCTAGAATATCATATCCCATGCCTTCTGGTCCTTCAGTGTATATGCAGCCAGGTCCTGTGTTATTCTAAATGTGGTTCCATGATATCTGAATAGTTTCTTCTTAGCAGTTTGTAGTATCTTTTTGTTGGTCTGCTAGTTCTTGAATTTAGCTATAATATTCCTGGGGGGTGTCAATTGGAGATTAAATGCAGGAGGTGATTAGTGGATTTTTTCAATCTCTACCTTTCCCTCTTGTTCAAGAATGTCAGGGAAGTTTTCTTGGATAATTTCCTGTAGAATGATGACAAGGGGAGCAGCTGGGTAGCTCAGTGGATTGAGAGCCAGGCCTAGAAACAGGAAGTCTTAGGTTCAAATCTGGCCTCAGACATTTCACAGCTGTGTGACCCTGGGCAAGTCACTTAGCCCTCATTGCCTAGGCCTTACCATTCTTCTGCCTTGGAGCCAATAAACCGTATTGACTCCAAGCAGAAGGTAAGGGTTTTTAAAACAAAAAAATTATGTCCAGGCTTTTTCTTTTCTCATGATTTCCAGCATTCCAATCTATTTTCCAGGTATATAGTTTTATTAATGAGATTTTTCCTATTTTCCTCAATTTTTTCATCCTTTTGATTTTGTTTTATAGACTCTTGATGTCTTGTGATGTCATTTGCTTCTAGTTGTTGGATTCTAATTTTTAAAGACTGAATTTCATCCCTGGCTTTTTGATCATCCTTCTCCTTCTGGTCTGTTTTTCTTTGTTAGTCATCTTTCATTTTCTTTGCCTTGTTTTCAAGCTGGTCAATTCTCGTTTTCAAGACACTATTTTCTTATTTTAGTTCATGTGCCTCTGTTTCCAGATGACTTATTTTGCTTTTTAAGTTCTTTTCCCTACAGACTCTCTTAATTGTTTTTTAATTATGTTTTGAGTTCTTCCAAAGCCTGAGTCCAATTCATGGGAGTTTCTGCATTTTTGCTTGGTGTTCCTTGGTCCTCCTTTCTTCCATTTGCTCTTTGTTCATTACCTGAATAGAAGCTGTAGATTAGAATTTCTTTTTTTCTGTTGTTTACTCATATTTTTTCCTTCTTTCCCCATCCTTATTGGCTGTATTCTTACTCCTCTGATTATTTGCTGGATCTGTGAGTTTGGCCTATTCTGTCCTAAAGGGGCTTCTTCTCACTTCTGCTAATTGACTAGATTAGGATGGTGGAGTATTAATGAGCCCTGACATCAGATCTTTCCCAGCTGGCAGCAGAAGCTGAAAGTGTAGGTCAAGGTGTGGAGGCTTAAGGAAGCTATGCTTACAACATATTCTGTCAGGGTTGTACCCTTCACCCTAGGATCTGAGTCAGCAGGATTCTTATGGTGGTTCTTAGCATAGTCAGTGTGGGAAGGGTGTTGGAGAATCGATTTCTTTTATTTTCAAAAAGATATATTTGCAAATGAACTCATTCAAAATAGCAACAAATTAGGAATCTGAAGATGTGAACTTGAGTTCAAACTTCATAACTTTCCTAGCTATGTAAGAATCTTAGAATCATAGATTCAGAGCTAAAAAAAAAAAAGATCTCTGTGGCCATCTTAATTCAGCCCCCTTATTTTACAAATAGGAAAAATGATATCCACACAGGTCATGATTGCCCAAAGTTATGATATCATAGTATATGACTCCCTCACATATATAATGGGGACAATAATACTTGAACTCCCTACTTTATAGTTCCATCACAAAGAAAATACTTTGAAAAACAAAGCACTGTAGAAAAATAATTTATTATTATTGCTACTCTTACTTCACTAAAGAGTCATTATTGCTAAATAAATTAATCAAACTAAAAAAGAGTCATTAATGTTCCTACCACTGGATCAGTTTTAATTAGTCCTTTTCTAAAATTCAAAAAGAAAATTAGAATCTCTTCCCCATTCCCTCTCCTGAAATTCCAAAAAAAAATGAGAGAGAAAGATTTGACTAGACTAGAATAGGTGATAATTAATTTCTGACTCCTGACTTTGCTGACTATACAACTCATAGAAGTAATCCATTAGCAAGTCTGACTAATGCTTCAAGTGTAAGTTCCTTTGAGGATAAGCCCTATATAACTTTCTGCCCAACACCTCCCAAAACTTTCAATGACCACTGAATAGTATTTCTCTATAAGGTCTAGGTCAATAAGTTGTTACCATTGCTAAGAAATACTCAAAGATCAAAGGTTTTAGGCCAAATATAGCTTCAGCAAGGAGTCTACACATGAACAAAAATGTTTTTATATACAAGAATTTCTGGAAAGAGATTGTCACCTGCAAACCTAAATATCAATTCAACATTTCTATGATTCTAAATACCAAAATTATATATTTTGTCATCTCTTATTCTAATGTAAACTCCTTGAGGCTAATCTCTCTTTTCCCTTTCTCTCAAAACCTCTTGATGTCATCCACCATTGTTTCTCCCATTACCCATTCTTCAAGAAAGAAATCACCCTTCTCCTGAAAGCCACTCCTTATATAATTACTATACTTGTACTATCAATCCCATCACTTCACCACCTCTGGAAGATTGCCCCCACAATCATTTTCTCTCACTCACTCCCTTCCTCTCTCTGACATATTGGTTCAAATGTCATCTCTATACACATTACCCCCAGATCTACACAGTTAACCCAAGTCTTGCTCTTTAACTATGGAACATTTCCATCTGAATTTCCCACATGTATCTCAAACTCAGCATGTCCAAAAAATAACTAACTTTCCTCAAAGATTCATCCTTCTTTATTTCCCTTTTATCTGCCGAGAATATCAGCATCCTTCCAGTTATCCAGTTTTGCAGACCCATATCTGAAATCTTAAAGTAATATTTAATTACTCAATCTTCCTCATCCCACATATATAATCATTTGGCAGATCTTGTCAATTCTACCTTCACATCTTTTGTACCCATTTTACTGTCTCTCCATTCATATGGCCACCCCATTGGTTTTTTCCCTTATCATTTCTTGCCTTAGTTGTTCCCCCTTATTTCAATCCCTTTCCTCCTCAATCATCTTCCAAATACCCTCCAAACTATTAAGGTGATACTCCTAGAGCAGAAATTTGACTAGGTGACTCACTACTCAGAAAGCTCCAATGATTCTAGTTGCCTCTAGGAGGAAACACAAACCCCACCATTTGGTATTTAATGCCCTTTAAAAATATGAGGTTAGTAAACTTTTGCAGACTTATTATATACTATCCCCACCCAAACATTCTTCCTTCCAGTCAAAGTGGTCAACTTTCTGTTCCTCCTACACAGTACTTCAATTCCCACCTCCATGTCATTGCACAAATTTCCACTCTTAGAATCCCCAACTTCCTTCAAAACACACCTCTAGCATCATCGTTTTTTACCTCAAATGCTGGGTACTTACCCACCCCCGAATTACCTTGCTTTTATTTTGCATAAGTTTTATATCTTTTTCTTTTTTATGTCTTATTTCACGGAATAGAATTCTTGAAGGCAAGATTTCATTTTCATCTTTGTGTCCCTGATACCTAGAATAGCTCCAGACACATAGTAGGTACTTTGTAAGAGTTTATATATTGAGTGATAAATTAGCCCTGGCTCCTACTCTTCCCAGATATGTCTTCAATCATCACAGTTATATAGATAATAAGAGGCTTTCACTACTGGTGCTGGAACCCTGCTGTTCCTAATATCACAATGACAAAGCTAGGAGAAAGGAAAAAGCTATCTGGATAGGCACTTCTCACATTAAATAAGAATAGCAGCTGCAAGGTTTGGATCTTCTTAGGTGTCTTCGCTTTTGCATTTATTGGTGTGTTTTTCTCGTCCTGAGAGTATTGTTGGAGGTAGGTATAGAGCAGGAGTTGCCCTACTATGCTATCAAATTCCATGAAATTCAAGTGGACACCACTGGGGAAAAGTAATTTGTGATAGTTTCAGGTCATATAGCCTACAAAGACTTTGTTTTTTATTCATACCTTCAGAAATCACAAAATATCTAATCCTGATGTATAAGAAGAGTTAGAAGACTGACAGTAATGTTAAGATTTGGAAAGGATCTGGCACTCCATTTCCTTATCTTTCTCTCTTTTTAGCCTTATTTTTTCTCTCTTTTCTTATAACAGTATATCTCCTCTCCTAGGAAGGCCTTTTATATCTTTCTTCTTTTCCTTCTTCACCCTCCTTTTCTTCTTCTGATCACAAAAGAACATCATTAACTCAAGTCTAAACAAGGCTAAAGGATCTCTTGACACCCTAAATTGGGTTTATGTTGGATGACAATGGCTGCCATGTCACAGAGATAACTGGAGTTCTTTACCCTGTAATGATGGTACCTTTTGAGTACTGTAATAAAGGTACTTTCACACTATATTGATGATAGTTTAGTAGAGTCAAAGGGGAGCTTGTTGAGAAGGAATGGAATATGGTAGTGGTAAGACTCAGAATGAGTTGACGCCTACTCTTTCCTTTTACCTCTCCTGAGTGAGCCTGCTGAGAGGTGCTGCACAGGTATTAATGGACCTGCTGCTGTGAAAGGGAGATGGAGAGTTGGAAGGATCTCTCTTTTATCAGACAGACCTGGGATAACCCCAGATCCCCTTGCACAGAGAGGATCCAGAGACAAGCCTCCCCGATGACCTTGCCCTAGCAGGGGAGGGTGATGATGGCTCTCTGTTAAACTTGGTTTCAGATACTTCCTTTAGGCTCCCAAGCCAAATCACTTGATAGAAAAATCTGACTGCAAGTTAAAGGTTTAATGATTAGATAAAGGACAGGTAAGGGAGAAGGAAAGAGGGACTCAGTATCCCTAATTGTTTCCTAACCACTGTCTTTTGCCCAGGTTGCTGTATAATGGGCCTGGGTTTCTCAGCCCCAGACCCAAACTAAAGTTTTCCACACTATCTATTAAATATTTAACCTAAGAAATGGCAAAACAGGTAAAAGAAGGCTGAAGGGAGGAGCCAGGCTCTCCTTGAGAGTGAGTCCACCGCTCTCTTGCTTTGAGATCTTGCTGATCCTCTTTTATGTTTCTTGAGGTGATATCAGACTGGTGATATCACTAGACAGAAGAAACTTTGAACACTGAACAGATGAGTCGCTTTATGGCTCTTGGTCAGGTCCTTAGCAAGGAACTCACATCCTGCTAGGTTGAGGTCCCAGCTCAAAAAGCCCAGAATTCCATCTGAATCTCTCCCAGATTTCTTCTCTTCTCCCACGATGTGCTTTGTTCTCCAACTGATGTATCTGTCACTCAGGCCCCTCTTGCAAAATTCCATCTACCCCTCTTGTGCCCTTTCTTACAACCCCTAGAAGATATCAGTAAGAAGAAAGACTGCCTCAAAAAAAACCCTATCTATGATATAAATATCCTACTCATATAAATCTCATCTTGCAGTCTGAAACTTGATAATTCAATTCAACTCAACAAACATTCACTAAATATCTACTATGTTCAAGGCACTGTGACAGGTATTAGAAAAACAAAGACAAAAATGGAAACAGTTGTCAACGAGCCTACAGAATATATGCATAGATACGTGAATACAAGGCAATTTGAGGAGGGAGAAAACATTAACAACTGAACTGAAATGGGAAAGTCTTTGCAAAGGAATTAGTATCTAAGATGAGTCTTAAAGAACACTAAGGATTCTAAAAGGTGGAGGCAGAGAGAAAAAGTACATTTCTGACATGAGGTACTTGGACAGATGGGAGATAACACATGCAATGCAATGGCAAGGAAAGAGGAACTGGGATGTCGTTTTCAGGGAATACCTGTGTAATATAGTTTAAACAATGCTGAATTTTATATGAGGACCTGAGTTTGAATCTGTATCTCACTATCTGTTTGTCCTTAAGTATAACTCAATTTCTCCAGACCTCAGTTTCCTCATATATTAAAGGAGGTTGAACTAGATGTCTTCAAAAGTCCTCCTAGCTTCCTAGCTCAGTGATGGAGAACCTTTTAATAACTATGTACTATGCCCTGACCTGCCCCTCAGGCTTTGTGCTGTGCCCCACTCCCCCAGAGATCGAGTGATACACCCCCCAAGTGATACACCTTAACCCAAACAGGAGAAAGAAAGGGAGGTAGTGGGTCAAGCACTCCACTCAGGGGAGGGAGTAAGTGCTTTCATTGGGCTGCCAGGCAGAAGGGTAGGGAGGCATGGTGGAGAGGGCAAAGGGAGCAGCTCCACCATATTCCCTCTGCCTTTCTAGTAACTGTGGTGGGCAATTATTCACATGCCCACAGAGAGGTCTCTGCATGCCATCTTTGGCACATATTCCATAGGTTCACCTTCAATAGTTAAAAGGGGTGATTATCAAATTGTAATAATTACAATTAAATTAAAATTAAAATATGAATCTGTTAAGCTTTAGTAGCTTTATTTCATCAAAGTAGAGTTAGTAAGGAGATGGAAGTGTAGGAAGGAGGTAAAGGGTTGCCTAGCCTACTGCCATAAGTGACCATTCCATGAAATCTAGCTTACCCCCCTGACAGGGATCCAGTCTCCAGCTAGAAGAGCAGGAGAGTCTCAGCCTTCAGAGCAGGAGTGTCACTTCAGCAAGAGTGTGTTAAATAAGAGACTCCAGCAAGACTGTCACCAACACAAGAATGGATCTTTAGTCAGAGTCACCAGAGCCAGAAAGCCCCTTCAGCCCAAGCCACCAATGCAGGAATCTAAATCTCCTGAAAATGAGTGTGAATCTGAATCTACCACTTCATTCTAGGTCTCACCTTATAAACATTTTTCTCCACCCACTAGTTCTTCCAAGTCAGGGACCAATCATAGTTCCTGAATTTGTCTGGTACTGCCCAAAAG
This sequence comes from Monodelphis domestica, assembly GCF_027887165.1. Lineage (NCBI taxonomy): Eukaryota > Metazoa > Chordata > Mammalia > Didelphimorphia > Didelphidae > Monodelphis > Monodelphis domestica. The sequence goes on along the minus strand of NC_077230.1, from coordinate 321,682,824 downwards.
GACAGTACTTGTGGGATCAATTTCCTCTTTTGTTGATATCAACTTCCTTCCTCTGAGGGTGTGTCTGTACTTGCAACCAATGTTAAAGGATCTTCAAGTTTCTGAAGGATTATTTAAAAGTCGCTGATTAATTACATCAAAGAAAACAAAGGGAGGTGAATTCCTTTTTCACAACTATCATGCCCCTATCTATTATCCCATGCTCCTTAACCACTTTGGCTGGAACTTAAAGTGCATAAAGTCAGTCAGCCAATAGGCATTTATTTAAAACAGATGATGTGTCGGGAATGTGTCATATTAGCACCATCATAAAAAACATAATAATAATTGCTGCAATTACAAAGAAAGGCAAAGTATAGACCCTGCCTTCAAGTGACTTCCATTCTAATGATTCAGTCAGTCATAGAATAAATACTTATTAAGTATCTACTACTTGCCAGGCACTGTCCTAAAGTCTGGGGCTCCTAAGAAAAATAAAAGATTCTCAAGACACAGTTTAATGGAAAAGACGACATGCAAATAACTATGCACTCTAGGGAAGGGGTGTCAGCCAGTGAAAAAGACCCTGAGGGGGAGCTAAGTGGATTAACAGATAGAGAGCCAAGCCAGGATTTGAGAGGCCCAGGGTCCAAATCTGGCCTCAAAAACCTCCTAGCTATATAACCCTAGGCAAGCCACTCAACTCCAGTTGCCTAGCCCTTACCACTCTTCTGCTTTGGAACAGATAGGATGGATTCTAAGAGAGAAGGTAAGGGTTGGGGGAAAAAAAAAGAAAAAGACTCTTAGTCTGGATTTGGAATATCTGGTTCAACGAACAGCAAGTAGGCCAATGTTCCTGGATTGCAGAGTACATGGTAGATATAGGGATTAAGGTATAAGAATACTGGAAAGTAGGAACAAGATCATAAAGAGTGCTTGAACATCAAACAGTATTTCGTATTTGATACTGATAGGGAATCACTATGAGTAGAACAGCCAGGTGCAAAGAAGATAAATATACAGGATAAAGTGAAGATAATCTGAGAGGGAAGAGAGCATCAGGAAGAGCCTGTTTGCAGAAGGAAGTATTTGAGCTAATTGTTGAAGGAAATGAAAGAATACAAGGGAGTCAGAAGGCAGAGGTGAGGGGGAAGAACATTCCAGGCACGGGGAAGAGCACTGCAAAAGCATGGACATGGAAGGTGGAGTATCGTGTTTGAAGAACAGCAAGGAGGCCAATCACTGATTGGATCACTGAATTCAAGAAGAGGAACAAAATGTAAGGAGATTGAAAAGGTAGGAAGGGTCCAACCAGGTTAGGAAAGGAAGATTCATCAAACTGTAGACATCTTTAAGTATCTGACTGAGGAGCTCTTATTTTATTCTACAATAAAAAATGAAATGATCCCCAGTCTTATGGAGCTTATATTCTACTGGGTCTTTCATGCAAAAGACCTAAGTAATCTTTTAATGTTTTTTTTAGCCTTAAATTATCTTTCATGCTAGTCCATTCCAAGCAGCAGGATTTCAACAGGGAGCTAGTTCTGAAAGAGAGAAATGAAAAAAGAATTCTCAGCCTTGCTGTATCAAGGATTTCAGTGTCAGACTGTTTTCTAAACTATTTTCCAGACCCCCTCTAATAAATCAGCATGTTAGCAAGGGATTTATTTCCAGGTCACAAAACTGATGGTCTGACGAAGCCAGAATTGGAAAACAAACCAAGAAAGTATCATTGGTTAGTTTTCTGAGGAACAAATAGAACAATTCAACAGCCAGTGACCAAGTAATGTGTTCTCCTCAATCTTCATAAGATCTGTCCAACGTCTGAGACCAACAGGAAACATTCTGTTTTCCGTGGCTCCCTTTTATGTCTAAGAAAATCAGCCCCAAACTGATGATTCACTTAGTATCTTGCTTCCAAGTTCAAAAGTTCAGTTTCATAACAGAGAAACTTCCTCCATTTGAAGATTGCCTTCAAAGGACTCTTAGGGGACTCTGAGAGATCATCATGCATTGTACATTCATTTTGCACTTCTTTTATATAACGTATGCTGCCCCCTTTTCTGCACTGTCTGCATCATATGAAAAGGGTTGTATATTTTATGTTTGAAAAAGAAATATGAATACCATTTTCTTTCATTAATATGCATAGAAAAATTCAATTTGTGATTTTATGCTCAAGCATTAAGGTATCCAATATAATAATCATTTTTCAAATATGGATAGACAAAAGAGAAAGTAAGAGCTTTCATCTTTATTCTCATTAAACGTTGTATTTTTTCCAATATGAGTGAGTATTCTTTGTGGGTTTTTTGATACAAGCACTGCTTCTATATTTTAAAAGAAAAAAAAATGATTTTAAGCCTGAACTTTGCATAAGCTAAGTTCTGACCTGTAGGAAAGGAAAGAAAGGAGGAAAAATAAGGAATGAAGAAAAGAAAATATAGAAGGATAGGGAAGGGAAGGGAAGGGAAGGGAAGGGAAGGGAAGGGAAGGGAAGGGAAGGGAAGGGAAGGGAAGGGAAGGGAAGGGAAGGGAAGGGAAGGGAAGGGAAGGGAAGGGAAGGGAAGGGAAGGGAAGGGAAGGGAAGGGAAGGGAAGGGAAGGGAAGGGAAGGGAAGGGAAAGGAAGGGAAGGGAAGGGAAGGGAAGGGAAGGGAAGGGAAGGGAAGGGAAGGGAAGGGAAGGGAAGGGAAGGGAAGGGAAGGGAAGGGAAGGGAAGGGAAGGGAAGGGAAGGGAAGGGAAGGGAAGGGAAGGGAAGGAAGGGAAGGGGAGGGGAGGGGAGAGGAGGGGAGGGGAGGGGAGGGGAGGGTAGGGGAAGGGAAGGGAAGGGAAGGAAAGGGGAGGGGAGGGGAGGGGAGGGGAGGGAGGGGAGGGGAGGGAGGGGAGGGGAGGGAGGGGAGGGGAGGGGAGGGGAGGGAGGGGAGGGGAGGGAGGGGAGGGGAGGGGAGGGGAGGAAGGGGAGGGGAGGGAAAGGGAAAGGATGGGAAAGGGAAAGGGAAAGGGAAAGGGAAAGGGAAAGGGAAAGGGAAAGGGAAAGGGAAAGGGGAAGGGGAAGGGGAAGGGAAGGGGAAGGGGAAGGGGAAGAGGAAGGGGAAGGGGAAGGGGAAGGGGAAGGGGAAGGGGAAGGGGAAGGGGAAGGGGAAGGGGAAGGGGAAGGGGAAGGGGAAGGGGAGGGAATATCATCAATTAGTCCTTGGCAAGGCAGTAGTTTAAGTGAACAAAGAAATGTTTCACCAACAAGAAGGTCTTAGATTGAAGATATAAATATAGGAAGTGTTTAGACTTGGCAGCCACTAAAGATCTATACAACGAAAGGAAAGGATTCTGTGATTAATTTTCCTGGGAGGCATCAAATATCTTATTACCAGTCTAATCTAGAAAGAATTGAAAAAGCATCTACCAAAGTCAATCACCATCCTGGGTGCTAGGGATTCCAGGACAGCGTGAAAAATAGTCTTTGCCCCCAGAGATCTTAAGTACATCCTCCTGGAGGTATATAACATATAAACAAATATATATAGTATTTTGAGAAGGGATGGAACACTAACAACTAAAGGAATCAAGAAAGGCTTCCTCTAGGAGGTGGCATATGAATTGAGCCTGGAAATTATTCTAAGTAAATGGGAGGGAAGGAATTACAGGTCCAGCCTTTGCAAAAGCACAGAAATGAAATGGTCATTTCAGGGAATAGCAAATGTTAAATGCATAAAAAGATGCCTGGACGATGCCAAAAGGACAGATTGTGAAAGACATTAAAAGCAATATGGAGGAATTTGTATTTTTTCCTAGACGCAATAGGGAGCTAATAATGAAGGTTCTTGAATTACAAAGTAACATCCTACCACCTTACTTTGTGTGATCACTATATTAAAAAAGTCCTAAACACAGGTGAAAGTGGACACATAGGCTCCAGGTTTAATGCGCCAGTTTGCTAATGGAGCTAGAGTGCACTACCACAGTCTGTTAAGGGAGTTCCTATGATGCATTCTTCTCTTTATAATGCTCTGAGAATAAAAGGAAGGGAAAAGCAACATTCACTGGATTCTGTATTTCTTGTTTTCATTCCACCCTTCCCAATTTCCAAATAATTCTCTCTTTTAGCTGCTTCAGGATTAGGAATCAAGCATGACAATGTGTTCTAAGAGATGATCATCTTTTAAAGAAATTAGGGTTATTTTTGACAGTGGGTCTCCTTTGAAGAAACTAGTGCACCCTTGTTAATATTTTCCTATGGATGAACTGCTAGAAAAGAACAATAAAAAAATAACATCACAAGAGAAATCCTTTCTCAAACATGCAATAACTGATAAATTGGGCAAGATGATTTCTGTTAAATTTCTAGGTCCTTCTAAGTGTGAATGCAAGGTTCCTGTCAATATTTTGGATTTAAAATTCAGGCACACTCTCATGCAGACATAAACCTCATACCTCCAAGGGGATCTAGAGGGAGGGAAGAGGGGGAGGAGGGGGGAAGGAAGGGAGATAGGTGCTTATCTTGACCTCAAAATCCCCTATGAGTTAATAACAAAGCCAAGTTTTTGATTCCCTTAGTCCATGTGCCTCTATTTCTAGATGACTTGTTTTGCTTTTTAAGTTCTTTTCCCAATTGTGAATAAAAGCAATCATTATAAGTATAGGGTTTGTAACATTTCAACAGTAGAGACATTTAAAATTGTTTACTAGGAGTATTGGAAAGTAGTTACATTGCTATTGGTTGTCCTATTTTAACTGGGACTTGTACTCAACTTCAGAAAATGGAGGTAAAGTAGTGTTTAGCTTACTATGAATAAATAGGTCAGAAAAGAGCAGACTTTCCCAGGATTGTTTTTAATTTCTTCAACACCTTGGGACAAAATATGAATATAGAAATCCCTGTGACATGTAGCTTTGGGAACCCAGGAGAAGCAAAACAATGCCAGAATTTCAAAAGAAATATAACAAATAATATTAAAACTAGAGCATTTCTTGATATATATACATAAAATATTGCAAATTTTAGGCTTGAGAAATTGAATTTTATTAGAGTTGGAACAGTAGACTTAGAAAGGAAGTTTCACATAGAATAACACTGTAAAGAATAATATAATCAGTCTTCCGGTCAAGATGACAACTTAGAAGCAGCGAAAGTTCAGACCTCTGAAAACCCTTCCTTACCAATCACAAACTGAATGCTCCTGGGGGACTGAAATTCAAACTCAACAATAGGACAGAGCCAGGGAACCCTCCTTCTGGACTCAAATCAAAAGGTATGCCCCCCAAAAGCCAGAATCCTAGAACACTCAGGTCTAAGGGGAAGGCAGAAGGAAGGTCCCAGGACCCTTCCCCCCAACCCAGAGTGCTGAGCCTGCAACAGCAGCTGGAACCTCAGGGTCTGCAAAGGTGCTGGTTTAAAGGGCATACCTTGAAAGCAACCTAGGCCAGTCTCAGGGCATCCAATATAGATGGCAGGGAAGCAGCCTGAGAGAGATGGGGGGAGCCTGTAGCCCCCTGGCTGGGTCTTCCATCGGAATCTCACTGGAGGTTTTTGCCTCAGGGCACATTCAGACCAACCCAGCTGAAACTAATCCCTCAGTCAGGGAGGCCAAGACCCCTCCCCCTTAGAGTGCAGGGCCTTCTGAAAGGATAGAAACCTCAGGGCCTACAAAGGTGTTGTTTTGAAGGGAGTACCTTAAAAGCAACCTGGGCCAGTCTCGGAGCATCCAACACAGACAGCAGGGAAGCAGCCTGAGAGAGACAGGGGGGAGCCTGTAGCCCTCTGGCTGGGTCCTACCATCAGAGTCTCACCGAAGGTTTTTGCCTCGGGGCACATCCAGACCAACCCAGCTGAACCTAATCCCATCAGGAGCCCTCAGAGCTCAAGGAGGCCAGGACCCCTCCCCCCTTAGAGTGCAGGGCCCTCTGAAAGGACAGGAACCTCAGGGCTGGCAAAGGCACTGAGGTACCTTGCAGACAGTGCTGTGCCAGACTCGGAGTGTGGAAGTAAGGCAACGGAGAAGCAACTGGAGGGAACTGAGAGCAGTAACACCCGAAACTCCGGCGGGCAGGGGAGGGCAGACCCTGGGCTTCCCTGGGAAGACAGCGCAGCTGAGGAGAACGGACAATTTGCCTGGGGCTAAAGCCTTGGACCATCAGACAGATACACTAAGAGCCAGTCCTCCTCACTCAGATTTCTGACTGGAAAGGGGAAGAAAGACCATAGAGATGGCAAACAGTACAGAAGTGCAAAAGCCTCAAAACACCAAGAAAAGCAAGAAGAAGGGGGTGACTTTGGACACATTTTATGGAGCAAAAATACAAAATACAGAGGAGATAGAAGAGGAAACACAAACAAATGCTCAAAAACCTTCCAAAGGAAATGGAAATTCTTCACAAACTCTTGAAGAATTCAAATCATAAATTATCAAAAAATATGGAAGCCTTCTGGCAGGAAAAATGGGAAACAATGCAAAAGCAACTCAGCAATCTGAGAGACCAAAATATGCAAATGCAGAAATAGCTCAAAGCCTCAAAAAACAGATCAGACCAAACTGAAAAGGAAAACCAGTCTTTAAAGGTCAGAATCAGGCAACTGGAAGACAATGATCTTGCAAAAGAGCAAGAATTAATAAAGCAAAGTCAAAAGACTAAAGAATTAGAACATAACATAAAATATCTCACTGACAATGTGACAGACCTGGAAAACAGAGGAAGGAGAGACAATTTGAGAATCATTGGTCTACCAGAGAAGCCAGAAATAAACAGTAACCTTGATATCATAATACATGATATCATCAAAGAAAACTGCCCAGAGATTCTAGAACAAGGAGATAAAATATGAATTGAAAGAGTCCACAGAACACCCTCTACACTAAATCCCCAAAAGACAACTCCCAAGAATAATATAATCAATGAATGATGAGCACAGAAGGATTTTTATTTTCCATGCCTTTTAGTCAATTGTATGATTAAAAGGCAGGTGTCACTAGAAAATATAATTTGTGGAAAGCCTGACTCTTCTTTTCCAGCTGACTATGGAATAAATTAATTGGATTGTATCCTTTGCCAAGCTTTCTTTAAATTTATTTTTTTCTTCAACTGTTCTTGCTATTTTGTAAGATAAAATCACTCATCTTTGTCTCATGGTCTTCAACATAAAATTTTATAACTTTATATTCTAAAGTGATCTTGCCTTTGGCCACCATATTCTTCTCAAAAATGGATAAAGTTTTAGACTAGGGTAGAAGCCCCTTCAGGACAGAATAGCCCAAACTCTCAGATCTAGCAAATAATCAGAGGAACAAGATTACAGCAAAAAAGGAGGGGGGAAGAAGGAAAAAATATGAGTAAACAACAGGAAAAAAAGAAATTACAACTGACAACTTCTATCCAGCTAATGAATAAAGAAAAAATTGAAAAGAGGAGGACCAAAGAACCCCAAGCAAAAATTTGGGAACTCCAGTGAGTTGGACTCAGGCTTTGGAAGAACTCAAAACATAATTCAAAAAAGAATTAAGATAATCTAAAGATAATAGAGAAAAGAACTTAAAAGGCGAAATAAGTCATCTGGAAACAGAGGCACATGAACTAAAATGAGAAAATAGTGTGTTGAAACAAGAATAGACCGGCTTCAAAACAAGACAAAGAAAATGAGAGATGACTAACAAAGGAAAACAGACCAGAAGGAGAAGGGTGATCAAAAAGCCAGGGATGACATTCAGTCTTTAAAGATTAGAATCCAACGACTAGAAGCAAATTACTTCACAAGGCATCAAGAGTCTATAAAACAAAATCAAAGACTGAAAAATTTAAGGCAAATATGAAACACTTCATTGATAAAACTATAGACCTAGAAAATAGATCAAGAAGAGACAATTTAAGAATTATTGAACTACCAGGGCCTAAACATCATTCTCCAGGTAATTATCCAAGAAAACTGCCCTGACATTCTTGAACAAGAGGGAAAAGTAGAGATTGAAAGAATCCACTGATCACCTCCTGCATTTAATCCCCAATTGACAATGCCCAAGAATGCTACAGCTAAATTCAAGAACTAGCAGACCAAGGAAAAGATACTACAAACTGCTAAGAAGAAACTGTTCAGATATCATGGAACCAGAGTTAGGATAACACAGGACCTGGCTTCATCCACACTGAAGGACCAGAAGGCATGGAATATAATATTCCAGAAAACAAGGGAACTGGATCCACAATAAAGAATCAACAACCCAGAAAAGTTGACTATATTCCTGCAGGGGAAAGCATAGCCATTTAATAAAATAGAAGACTTCCAAGCATTCATAAAGAAAATTCCTGACTGAAACAGAAAATTTGATGCCCAAACACAGAACTCAAGAGAGTCACCAAAAGGTAATTAAGAAAGGGTTAAAAAACACTTTTTTGAGGAACCCAATAAATCCAAATGATTTGTATTCTGATAATAAAAGATGATATTGATAACTCTTAAAAATTGTTATTATCTCAAAGAACAACTAATCCCAATACTATAGAAACTATTTGACATAACCAGCAAAGGAGTTCTACCAAATTCCTTTTATGACACAAATATGGTGCTGATTCCAAAGCCAGGCAGGTCAAAAACAGAAAAAGAAAACTATAGACCAATCTCCTTAATGAACATAGATGCAAAAATTTTAAATAGAATATTAGCCAAAAGACTCCAGCAAGTCATCACGAGGGTCATCCACCATGATCAGGTAGGATTCATACCAGGAATGCAAGGATAGTTCAATATTAGGAAAACCATCCACATAATTGACCATATCAACAAGCAAACCAAAAAAAATTACATGATTATCTCAATAGATGCAGAAAAAACCTTTGACAAAATACAACACTGATTCCTATTGAAAACACTAGAAAGCATAGGAATGAATGGGACTTTTCTAAAAAATAATAAACAGTATATATTTAAAACCATCAGCAAACATCATCTGCAATGGGGACAAATTAGAAGAATTCCCAATAGGATCTGGAGTGAAACAAGGATTCCCATTATCACCTTTCTTATTTAACATTGTACTAGAAACACTAGAAGTAACAATTAAAGAAAATAAATTGAAGGTATTAAAAAAAGGCAATGAGGAGACCATGATATCACTCTTTGCAGATAATATGATGGTCTACTTAAGGAATCCTAGAGAATCAACTAAAAAGCTAGTGGAAGTAATCAACAACTTTAGCAAAGTTGCAGGATGCAAAATAAACCCCCATAAATCATCAACATTTCTATATACTTCCAACTCATCCCAGCAGCAAGAGTTAGAAAAAGAAATTCCCTTTAAGATCACCACAGACAGTATAAAATACTTAGGAATCTATCTGCCAAGACAAACACAGGAACAATATGAACACAACTAAAAAACACTTTCCACACAATTAAAACTAAATCTAAACAATTGGAAAAACATTAACTGCTCATGGGTAGGACAAGCTAACATAATAAAAATGACCATCATACCCAAACTTATTTACTTATTTTGTGTCATACCCATTGAAGTACCAAAAATTTTTTTTTCTGAATTGGAAAAAACCATAACAAAATTCATTTGGAAGAACAAAAGATCAAGGATATCCACAGAAATAATGAAAAATATGTGAAGGCTGGGGGCCTTGCAGTCCCAGATCTCAAACTATACTATAAAGCAGTGGTCATCAAAACAATATGGTACTGGCTAAGAGCCAGAAAGGAGGATCAGTGGAATAGACTTGGGGTAAGTGGCCACAGCAAGACAGACCCAAAGATCCCAGTTTGGGGACAAAAATCCACTATTTGATAAAAACTGCTGGAGAAATTAAAAGGGAGTATGAGAGAGATTGGGGTTACATCTCACACCCTACACCAAAATAAACTTGGAATGGGTGAATGACTTGAATATAAAGAAGGAAACTATAAGTAAATTGGGTGAACACAGAATAGCATACATATCAGATCTTTGGGAAAGGAAAGATTTTGAGACCAAGCAAGAATTAGAAAAAAAATCACAAAATGTAAATTAATAATTTTGATTACATTAAATTTTAAAAAATTGTAGAAACAAAACCAATGCAAGCAAAATTAGAAGGGAAGCAACAAATTGGGGAAAATTTTCATAACAAAAACCTCTGACAAAGGTCTAATTACTCAAATTTATAAAGAGCTAAATCAATTGTACAAAAAATCAAACCATTCTCTAATTGATAAATGGGCAAGGGATATGACTAGGCAATTTTCAGATAAAGAAATCAAAACTCTTAATAAGCACATGAAAAGTGTTCTAAATCTCTTATTATCAGAAAAATGCAAATCAAAACTACTCTGAGCTATCACCTCACACCTAGCAGATTGGCTAACATGACAGCAAAGGTAAATAATGAATGCTGGAGGGGATGTGACAAAGTTGGGACATTAATGCATTGCTGGTGGAGTTGTGAATTGATCCAACCATTCTGGAGGACAATCTGGAATTATTCCCAAAGGGCGCTAAAAGACTGCCTGCGCTTTGATCCAGCCATAGCACTGCTGGTTTATGCCCCAAAGAGATAATAAGGAAAAAGGCATGTACAAGAATATTCATAGCTGCACTCTGTAGTGGCAAAAAACTGGAAAATGAAGGCATGCCCTTCAATTTGGGAATGACTGAACAAATTGTAGTATATGTTGATGATGGAATACTATTGTGCTCAAAGGAATAAAAAACTGGAGGAATTCCTTGTGAACTGGAACAACCTCCAGGAATTGATGCAGAGTGAAAGGAGCAGAACCAGGAGGACATTGTACACAGAGATTGATACACTGTGGTACAATGGAATGTAATGGACTTCTCCATTAGTGGCAATGCAATGATCCGGAACAATTCTGAAGGAAAGAAAGAAAGAGAGAAAGAGAGAAAGAGAGAGAGAGAGAGAGAGAGAGAGAGAGAGAGAGAGAGAGAGAGAGAGAGAGAGAGAGAGAAAGAGAGAGAAAGAGAGAGAGAAAGAGAGAAAGAGAGAAAGGAAGAAAGAAAGAAAGAAAGAAAGAAAGAAAGAAAGAAAGAAAGAAAGAAAGAAAGAAAGAAAGAAAGAAAGAAAGAAAGAAAGAAAGAAAGAAAGAAAGAAAGAAAGAAAGAAAGAAAGAAAGAAAGAAAGAAAGAAAGAACACTATACACATTCAGAGGAAGATCTGTGGGAGTAGAAACACCAAAGAAAAACAACTGTTTGATTACATGGGTCAAGGGGGATATTATCGGGGATGTAGACTCTAATGATCATCCTAGTGCAAACATCAACAACATGGAAATAGGTTCTGATCAACGACTCATGTAAAATCCAGTGGAATTGTACGTCAACTATGGGGAGGAGTTAGGGAGGGGGAAAGAAGATGATTCTTGTAACCAAGGAATAATGTTCTAAATTGACTAATTAAATAAAATTTTAATAAAAAATAGAGGGGAAATTGTTATTATCATCAGGGTAGCTAGAAGAAGTATACTTAGAGAGAACAGTGAAATATGATGTTACAGTCTAGAAAGTCAAAAAAAGTTCTTTTCTAAAATGTATCACTCAAAATTAATACTGATATTCCAAATGAAGCCTCCTCAGGCAGTATACAACAGAATTATAAGCTCCGTTGTTCTGAAAACTGGGCTTTCACTAATGTAGCCAAAATTGTCATTCATTTTCTTAAGCTGTAATGTAACACCATTGATTCATAGTATCCATTGTTTCTATAAAGTTCAAAAATAAATTTCTTAGTGTTCTATTTATTCAAAATGTTAATCAATAAGCACAGAAAAAAGAGAAACAAGAAGAAGAAGAAGAATTTATTTAGCATTGACCATGTGGTGGGCACTGGGCTAAGCACTGAGGATACAAAAAGAGGCAAAAGATGGCCCCTGCCCTCAAGGAGCTCATGGAAGAGACCACAAACATATAAATGTGTATAAATAAACTATATATAGAATATATAAGAAATATTTAAAAGAGCAAAGAATATTAAAAGGGTGAGTAAAGGTTTCCTGTAAAAGATGAGATATTGGTTGGGATTTAAAGTAATAATCCAAGAATAAAATTATAAGGGCTTACACTAGGATGGTGGCACTGTCAGAGAAAAGAGAATATCCCTAGATCCCAAACTATCTTTCATATTCTATCCACCTATTCATCCATCTACCTTAGATATCATCTGGCAAGCAACCCTGCTGCTATATCTATCTTGCCAACACCCATGACTCGGAGAATAGTAACTGCATCAGAACTAGTTTTGTTTCTGGAAAAAGTGTGCCAATTGATTCCCTATGGCTCACTGTCCAAGCCAAATCACCCTCCTCTGGATACCACTTTTTTTAATGTCTTGTCTTCTAATATCATGTAAGCCCCTTGAGTTGGGAACTGTCTGGTTTTTGTATTTATATCCCCAAAGCCTCGGTACTAGCCTGGCCCATAGTAATGAAGAAATACTTTCCATTCATCTATATTGAATTTACAGTCCACAGAAACTCCCAAATCCTTTTTACTTGATCTATTTTCTAACCACACCTTCCCCATACTTGTATTTGGGCAACTTTTGAACCCATAGTAGAATTTATTCACAATTTTTTATCTGAACCTACAATTTCATCAGTAGAGAATTCTACTCAAGTGAATACTCATTCTACTGATGTTTCTTGGGACACTGACAGATTAAGTGATTTTCCAAAGCTCACACAGTCTGCGTCAGAGGACGAATTTGACCCAGATCTTCCCAACTCCAGGGCATGGTCCCTCTCCACTATGCCACATGGCTGTTCTTTTCACATTCATATTAAATTCCATCTCATTGAATCTGTGTCACAATGGTGGTTAAAGCTAACATACAATTCGAAATTAGAACATGGGATTTTTCTCTCCAACACTCAGGTGAATTTTGACTTTAGAAAGAAGGAAAGCAATCAACCCTGATTTTACTGAGAGTGGAAAGGATGTATGAACACAGAGGATTTTCCACCTTTCTCCTCAGTTCATGTGTGTTTTCTCTGGTCATAAAGGAAGTCATTCTATCCTTTGGGTAGGATATTCAGATTCTCTGCCTCTGTTTCTATGTTTCTATGTCTGTCTCTCCTGTCTCTAACACTATTTCTGTTTCTTTTTCCCTGTCTGTCTTTGTTTTTCTGTCTCTGTCTCTGTCTGTATCTCTCTGTCTCTCTCTCTGTCTCTCTGACTCTGTCTCTATCTCTTTGTCTGTCTTTCACTGTCTGTCTCTGTCTCTCTCTGTCTCTGTGTCTCTGTCTGTCACTGTCACGGTCTGTCTGTCTGTCTGTCTGTCTGTCTCTCTGTCTCTCTCTCTTCCCCCCTCCTTGTGGCCCCATTAAAGAAAAGAGCACAAAAAGCATGTCTCTCTTCTAGTCAATAGCCGCAATGCTTTCCCAGCTTTCCTTTTTATTTCTTCTCTTGTGGCTAGAGGAGAGGAAGCAGTTTGATTCCGCCCCACTGGCAGGCAGACAGACTGCAACACAACTGTCTCCATCTCTCTGGTGGGCTCAGTGACCTCCTGTCAGGGTGTTGCCTCCCCAAGAAGACTAGGACAGGTATTGCTTTGGAATTTAATTCTATTTCCACTTGCAGGAATACTCAAATGTATAGTTCCTTAAGGTTATTGTTAAGAATTACAACTTCAATTTAATAAATTTGACTTTGATAGATTGACATGTTTGTGCTAAGCTGGAAATTTTCTGAGAATTCCAAGTACTTGCAAGTTCATATTAAATTCTTCTCTCCTTCTCTCCTGAGCAGTGTTGTCTGTTTATTGCGATGTTCAACCAGTTTATCATCCTCTTGGACTCCTACTGAGAGATCTCAGGAATTTCTAGATGGAAAGAGAGAATCAATTTCTTGCTGAAATTCCTTCCTTAAGAAGAAATGTTAACTAACTGACTTTTTCTTGCTGTCAGTTAAGGCCTTTTTCATTAGAGTCAGTATTGTGCAATGGATAAGATGTCATTCTTGAAAACAAGACCTGGATTCAAGTCCAGCCTCTCACATACCATCAGAATATCCTAGGGTAAATATTTCACATAACTACTCAAAGTCTAAGCAATACTCTCAAATAATAAGTTGAAGAGAGAATGCCAACTTACATCGGCAGAAGAGCATTCCTCATTGAGGAGTTCCTTATATTGAGGAAAATGCAGGTGCAGTTGCAACTCCATCTCTAAAGCAGTGTAGAATATGAGAAAAACATTGACTCTTCCAGGTGGAAACATGCACTTATTATCCATGTACCTGTTTCCTTATCTGTAAAATGAAGCACTTGAAAATATATATTCTTTATGTTTCCCTCCCCTTTATTTTAATGTATGACATTAGTGTAAGGAACACCTGATGAAGAAATTTTGTCTCTAAATGCATAACAGCAACTATTCTGCAATCTATATAATTTAAGAGAGTTGGCAGTCAAGTGACTTGCCCAAGGTCACACAGCCAGCATGTACCAGATTCATCCTCTGGATCACCATGTCCCCACCTTTCTCTGATCCCTATTAGATCTAAATCTATGCTCCTAGGTCCTCAGGAGGATTCCTAAGGCAGGAAGCCTCTCAACGGCAGGGCTGACTGATAATTATCCAACCTCTGCTTGGATTTCCTGCCAGAAACAGGAAACTCAGCACCCTTCAAATCCAGCCTGTTCAACTTTTGGACTGCTTTCTCTAACTGCTACCAAACATCCCAGTGACCCCAAGGAATCCCCCTCCGTGAGAGCTCCACCAAAGAGAGCACTTCAAAAGGCAGGCCAGCAGCAATAGCACGACCCGTCTCTGCCATCCGCCCTGAATGGAAGACTTCAAACTCAAAAGGGCTGCCAGAGATTCAGGCTCAGGACTGGAATCCCTAATTGCGTCGGCTTTTCTCCGTGGGAGACGTCTCGAGGCAGACATCTGCTCTTCAGAGCTCCTCTCTTCTGCAGCGGGCGCACTTTCTACTTCTAGCTACTGGGAGCAGCCTCCAAGCCCCTGCGGGGAGATCAGACACTCTCAGTAAAGCTACTGGGCTGGCCTCTGCCCTCCCAGACACCATGTTCTGCTTGCACAAAAGATTCTCAACGAGAGCGACCAAAAGCCTAAACATTGTACTGGATGCTTCGAACTGGGTCTGGGGAACTTCAAAGGGAAAGAAAGCGGCTATGGAGGAAGGTGTGCTGGTGCCGGGCGATGCTTAACGTCCAGCGGGCGTTTGAGCACATATCGCCACTTGCTTCTCAGCCAGGCTGGGAGGGTGGGGGCAGTGGAGGAGAGTGACCAGGGCTGTGACCAGGGCTGGGGAAGGCTCTCTCCTTAACTGCAAATCCTCTGGTATATAACTAGCCCAGGATGTTACCCAGCCCTAGCAGCCTGGTGCAATGAAATCCTAATCTCTTCTCCCCCTTGTTCTTCTCTGCATCATACATTGGACCGAGACTTTAAAATTTAGGCAGTCACCCATGATCCCTCCACCAAGGCAAAGGGAATGGGATCAAATATTTCAGGGTAAAAGGTACCTCCAACACTGTCTAGTCCCACCCACCAGCTTTGTTTTACAGGTTAGCAAAGGGTCAGAGAAGTGAATTATTTGCCAAAGGTCAAACCAATAGTAAATGGCAGGACTAAGATTCATGCTCAGGTCTTCTCATTTCAAAACCAGGAATCTTCAGAACTGCCTCTGGAACGAAGATACTCTAAATGGATTGGGTGAGAGACCCCTATGTGCAGAAGAAGACATAGTGAAAGCCTCCATCATTTGTCTTCCTGGATCCTTTCCCCTAGGGAGAAAGGGAAAAGAAGAAAAACCACAAAGGAATGGTCTTCCCCACTTCAGACTTCATGAGTACTTCACTGAGTTCCTCTTTTTTGTTTTTTCATGCATTATCTTGTATTATAGGCCTTCTCTGTCATTTCCCACTTTCCACTCCTCTCTTCTGTTTTTCTCTCTCCTCCCCTTCCCATCCTCCTCTTCCACTTCTTCCTCTTTCTCTCTCCCCTTAATTCCCTTCTTCCCTCCTCTGTCTCTGTCAGTTTGGGTGTCTCTGTCTGTCTGTCTCACTCCTCCTCTTCCTCCTCCTTTTCCCCCTTCTCCATCCCCCCACTCCCAAGAGGTCTTGACACATATCCCAAACTAAAAAGTGAAACCAAAAGCCTAGAGGTAGTAAGAAACCATTAGAGATTTTTGAGAGAGGAATAATATTGTCGGGCCTGCTCACACTGTTGAACAGGTATTCCATTCAAAATTCCCAACCCTGAGGAGTTCTATTCAATACCACCACTGCCATTACCTCTACATCTGTGGTCTTTTCTAGCTCCAAATCTGTGCTCCTATAAGCCTATACATTGTCTTATTATCCTCCTTAGGGGGGAGGACTATGTTATTGTTGTGAACTTTGATTTGAATTTGAGCCTAATTTAGAACAAGAGACTACCTCCCTGAATCCAGAAGGTGAAACCTTTCAGAGAAGGCACCATGAAAATGCCTGCAGAGACCACACACTGCACCAGAAGATCCAGAGTAAACTTTGGGATCTGCTAAATTGAACTTTGGGGCGTTAAATGCATTTTTGTATGTACACTCTTGTGCCAAAGGAGACTGTCCCCTAATTAGCTTTTTGCCAACCTAGCAATCATTGGTTTTGTTCTCTTTTCCTTTTATCCACAAATTATTGCAGTTTATAACTTAGTTATGTTTCCATGATCCTTTTGAGGAGACTGGTCTCCCAAAGGATCATATAGGGGAATGTATAGTTGGAAAATCTTGAACCCCAGGTCTATGTTCCTCAGAATTCTTTTTCATCTCCCAGCATCCCTTTCCCTGCATCCCCACGTTTGCATTGTTACATTATTATTTATAACTTTCTATAACTCCTCCCTCATTTCTTCTCTCATGGTCAAGGTAGACAGGTTTTACTCTACCTTTTTATTTCAAGTTGTCATTAGTAAATCTTATAAATATGATTCTTGAGCTACTATATATTAATTTTAATTCTCACAATATTCACATTTAGCCTCCCTGAGCCTTGGTTTATTCATATTTTAAAACAGAGATAATACCTCTTAACAATGTCATCATGAGACTCAAATAGAATAATGTTAAGTAATGTACTTCTCAAACTTCACAAACACATGAAATTTTCATTCATTATTCATTGGTATTATTAGCTCCTTTATGTTATTGGGCACCTAATAAATACCAATTATCTCTCAAAAGTGATGATAAAATTTTCTAATACCTGTCTAAAAGTGGAATAAGCTATATTGGGCAGCATCATAGTCTCTATCACCAAAAGGCTTCAAAATGAATCTGGGTGACTATCTGTCAGAAATGATGCAAAAGTGATTCTTGCACTAGACAGAAGGTTGGACTAGTTCATCTCTAAGTCCTCTGCCAACTCTAACATCCTTTGACTCTATGTCATTCTTTTCAGGACAAGTAGATGATTTATTCATTAAATAGTTTTAGAGATAAATGTTTGCTGACTGACTGAATGACAGCATCTATGTATATATTGCCTCTTCTTGAACCAGCCTGGTAAACCAAGAGGTTCCATTCCAGCCCACCTGGTCTCATCTCTCAGCATGTCATTTCCCCAGCTCCAAGGTATGCCCAGGATTAGCTTCATAAATCATATCTCTCTACTAGACGATAGCAGATCCACGAGGACTAGTATATTTCTTCTCTAAATAGCGGCACTTCCCTCAAGGCCTGGCACAGTTCTGTGCCTATCATTTGTGTGATGGATAAATAACTGTTGAATGGAAATGGTCAAGGGATTAATGAAAACAGCCCTGTCAAAACTACCCAAGCCTAGATTTATAGCCGCCATGGCCATAAATTACTATTCTGTCTTTTCCTTTCCTGAAAAGAATACATTGACCCTCCTCCAAAGACTACACTGAGCTTAAAATCCAGACTTAACTGGGTCATGTTACCATTTTAATGTCAAATCTAAAATGGGATCTATAAATGAAGACTAAAAAGTCTGTGGTTAAAGGAAAAGGCAAACCACATTCACCCTTTACTCTTCTCCTTCTTCTTCCCTGAGATTCATGGACTGAATCCCAGAACCTTGGCATTAGAAGTAACTTTAATGAGTTCGAAAGAAAGAGAAAGATACTTTTACAGAACTACCTCCCAAGACTGATTGGTCATATCAATACAAGACAATCAAAAGTACCAGGCACCATGTTAAGCACTAGGGATACAATTAATAAAAAGAAAGACAGTCATTGCCCTCAAGGAGCTTATCATCTAATGATGGAAGACCACATAAAAAAGGAGGTAGAAAATCTGGACAGAGGAAAAGGGTAAACCAATTGATACCTGCCACTGGAGCATCTTGTTCCATGGAACTGAAACCAAACAAAGCATTGGATACAAAGTGAAGTGAGCTGAAAGTATACTTTCCACCTTCAATAAAGGAAGGTATTAGGAGGAGTTTGGTACTCTGCTCTCCAGTCCTGCAAACAGAGAGAAGAAGAGGCTAGTAGTCCCAGTGATGTCAGTCAGGGCTTGAATTGGCAACCTAGTGGTAGGTACGTTTAGAAATGTTGAGTCTATCCTGGGAGGGGCATCTTATTGAAATCCATGAGGAAATCAGATGCAAAACATATCCAGCCATATATTCTATTCAACTCAGTTTAGTTCAACAAATGTTGAATTGTGCACACCATTATGCTAGGTTAACCAAACACCAGGGATACAAAGAGGAACATTTTAAGTCCCTTTCCTCAAAGATTTTACTTAGTAAAGTTGGGAAATATAGCACATAAACAGAGAAGTTGAGTAGGAAAAATGGTCTTGTAGCAAGAAAATTGGCCCTGGAGTCAGAGCTCTTGCTTTCAAGTCCTATTTCTGATGACTATTACCTATGTGACCTTGTGTAAGTTTTCTAATCTGTAAAAGGAAAAGAGTTGGCCAACTAAGATCCCTTTCAGCCCTATATGCTATGATCTTATTAGTAAATATAAGATCATTTGAGGAAGGTGAGAACACTAACAACCAAGAAGGTTGAGAAAAGCATTCTGTAGGGTTAGGAGAAAAGCATGGGGAATGACCTCTAGAGAAGCCTAGGGGAAAAAATGAAAGACTGAATTTAGAGAATTGCTAGTAAGCTAAACTTATTGAAATGTAGTATGCTAGTGTGTATAAAGAGAGATCTTGTGAAATAAGTGTAAAAAGGTAAGTTGGTGCCAGACTGTGAAGAGTTTCAAATGCTATAGTGCTGATTTTGTATTCCCTAAAGGGAAGAGTGAGTCACTGAAGATTTTTGTGAAGGGAAATGACATTGTAAGAATTACACGTAAGGAAAATTGTTATTACAGCTCTAGGAGAATAGATTGGGAAAGGGAGAAACTGGGAGAAGGGAGACCAATTATGAAGCAACTGCAAAAACCAAGGTAAGAGGCAGTTAAGAGTCTGACTGTTGTTGTTGTTCAGCAGTTTCAATTGTGGTAATTCTCCATGATCCCATTTAAGGTTTTCTTGGCAAAGATACTAGAGAAGTGGTCATTCCTTCTCCAGCTTATCTTATAAATGAGGAAATGAGGCAAATAGAGTTAAGTGATTTGAGTCGCATTTGAATGCAAGAAGATGAATCTTCCTGATTCTATTCTATCCACTGTACCACCTGACTGCCCTGAGTCCAAACTATAAACCAGTACTAAAATACATTCACAGATGTCCAAACAACCTGCTACAATAGTAGAATATTTTAGTATCTTTTACATCTTCATCGGATTTATTAATGACCATTTCCAAGCTTACAAAAAAAAAAAACTGGAGCTTTCTGTTGTTAAAACTCATAGTCCAAACCAGCCAGTGGCAATATTAATCAACTTATCTTAACATTATCAAGAAAAATGTGTGGAGTCAGAGAAAATTTTCACTTCTGATCATTATGCAAAAGGTAACAACTTTTTGAAAGAAAGAGGTTAAGGAAAATGAGAACAAGCTGAAGTTAAAATGACTTGGCCTTGTCTCTAGGTTCTAGTCTATAGTCCCAAATAGCAATAATATTTTAGGGAAAGACATGAGCCCGCAATATTTGAGAATTTTCTGTGTTACAGGTTACAGCTAACCAAATAAGGACCCTTTATGATATTTACAATGAGGGGATTCATAATGCTACAACTTATAATGCTTTAATTGACATCTCAGCATCTAATACCTTCTCTTGACTAATCATAATATATCTGTGGCTCTACAAAATTAACTATACATAGCAATAACCATAGAATTTGGAAGCTGGAAGAAAACATAGAGATGATTTAATCCACCCATACCCTACCTCCATTATATGAAAAAGGAAATTGAAGTCAGAAGTGAAATGGTTTTTTTCAGGGTCAAATACATGGTCAGTGGCAAAGCCAACATTAGAATGCCTAACCCTAGATTCCCAAATAGTACATTTTCCAGGATAAGACATTAATTTGCACTATGTATATTATTTAGATTTGGGAGTCAGCTCTGACTTCTCAAAGTCATACAACAACAAGCACCATGCATGTAATACTTCATGGCCTATATGACCCTGCCACATCTCCAAAATCCTTGCCAGCTATATAGGTATCCAAAGAAGATGGCATTGAATTGAAATACACAAGAAATCAGAAACCTATAGCATCATTCAGAGTAGATTCTTAGTAAGAACTTGTTCATCAAAGCACAGAATTCTAGAACTTGGTGGAAAAGATAGAAAGTAATCTTAAGGCAATTTATTTTTCTGTTCAATTTTTACAAAGCTAGCAATGAATGCTTGTAATCAAACCTCCATGAGATGGAAAGCATCAGAAATATAAGGTCATAGGATTGTATAAATTTAATGATACAGTATATAGAGTTTTGTACTTGGTCTCAGAAAAAAAAGGGGGGGGATCTACATCTGAGACCAAATGCAGCACCAAGTAGTATAAAGAGTATAAAGGGGAAAAAAGGAATCTAGGCTACAATTCTGATTCTGTCACTTACTGCCTATATGTGACAAATAAATAATTTAATCTCTTTAGATCACATAGTTTCTTCATCTGTAAAGCCAAGGAATTGTAGTAGGTATCTTTTAAGGTCTTTTGTGAAAGGAAATTCTTGGTTCTCTTTGTCTATTCTGAGTTTACACTTGTTAAAAGGAAATCCTTTATTCTCTTTGCCTAGTTGGAGTTAACACTTTGGTTAACAATAACTTAGGTACCCCTACTTAGTACCTCACTAGATTGTGAAAACAGGATTATCTCTCCTTTTGTCTACCTTTTGATTAAATCAACAAAAGCTTGAACTAGGTGGAGTAGTTCACAAACCACTTAGAGAATTCACACCCTCAGATACTCAATCTGCCAGGAAACTGTGAACCCTTTTGATGAGAATTCACACCTCCAGAAGGTGAGAAGTGGATCCCACAGACACTTCCCCCAGCCCAGGAAGTGCTAGGAAATTTGGAAGCTATGATTGGCCCCTGTATAGAGGGGAAGGAACAAGAAGTCACTATAAAAGTCCCTGAATTTCTAGGGCTAGGAGTTTGACTTGAAGAAGGAAGTCAGTTTCAAGAAGAGAGTTGGCTTAAGGAAGAAAGGTGGCCTCAGGAGTCACCTTCAGCCTCTTGAGAGAACTTGGGTGAGTGGATAGCTGACTTTCCCTTCCTGTCTTCTGAAGAACATTTAATTCCAATTGAAGGTCAAGAAGTCCTGGCTGAGTCAAGCACCAGAACAATATTTAGTTAGATAGGCTAATGTCTTCTGTACCCTTTTGTATTTCTCTACTTTCACTCTTTCCACCTCTTTTGTAAATAAAAGCTATGAAAGGTCATTTCAGCTTTGAGCAATAATACTTTGAATCGGTGACCAATATATTTTAGTCAAACCATTAATTTTCAGTCTATATTTTCCAGAATTAAATCTGGGATTTGAGAATCCTCAGTTTACTCATCTGTAAAATGGGAACAATACCTACACATGGCATTATTATGAAATCCAATAAAATACATGTGAAGTGCTTTGCAAACTTGATGAGATATATATAAATGTCAGTTATTTAATTGATGTTAACTATTATGTTATTATAATACCTGATAAATACCAAAAATTATCTATCATAGATTAGGAGGAGGAATTTTCTAACAATAAAATCTACCTAAAATGGAATAAGTGCTTCATGAAGCAGCATAGTTCTCTCACTGAAAGGGTTCAAACCAAATCTGGGGGACCATCTGTCTATAATATCACCCAAGTGATTCCTGCACTGGACAGAAGGATGGACTACTTAATCTTTAAGTTCCCTCCCAACTCTAACATCCTCTGATTCTATTACTTTCTCTGCAGAACAGACAGATGATTTGCACATTAAATAAACTTAGAGGAGTACCACACCTCCCCCGATATACACTAACCACACATGAACACACACATATTCTTGAGGTGTTAAGAACTGCTAGTCTTTAATTCTGGTAGCAATAACAAACACACTGTAGCTGCTGCTTGTTCTTCTAATACCTAATGCTAGCCAGTGTTTGGATATGAGCCATAATATATTTTATAGGACACTAACTGTGGAACCAGCACTCAAACTCCATGTGACCACTCTGATACCATCTGTTAATGCTAAGCAGTCCTAAAATAGTGCTGGCTCTGAGATACTATAAGAAATAAAGTCTTTCTATCTTTGAAAATGTCATAAGAAAAGAATCATGTGGATATAGTTATTGCCTTAATGCTTCATGAGTTCAGTAACATTGACAAGGATATTACTGCTATTTTTTAACTGTGTATGAAATTGAGAAATGTCCACCAAGGGAAAACTTCATTGACAAAGGAAATTCCCAAGAAAAATAATGCTAGCTACAGAACTTCTGGTCTGCTCAAAGTAAACATTCTCTACCTAACACCTTTGTGTCATGATCACGAAGTAGCAGTGTGGTGTGAAAGATAGAGGACAGCCTAAGAAACAAAAGACTTCTCTGACCAACAAAGTTGAGACTATCATTCATCAGCTGGGTGGTGACCTTGGAGAAATACCTGGCCTCTTTGACCCTCAGTTTCTTCATCTGTCAAATGAGGGATTTAGGCTAAAAAGATCTTTATGATTCCTTCTAGTATTAACATTCTCTCAATCTGCTCAATACAAAGCATTTGAAGCAGATAAAATGAGATTCTGATGATTCAACTCAGTGAAAAATCCCTGAAAACAATAAGGAAATGAGGTCAACACAAATGTGGTGGATGTGCTTCCATGAAGTCACATTGAGTAATGTGCAATATACAGGCAGATGGTATCTGTACAATACTTCAAACTTATCAAGGCACACTGACAGTAAACACTTTTTTGCATGCATAACAACTCAATGAGTTAGGAGACAGCTAGATGGCTCAGTGGTGCCACTGAGGAACCTGGAGTCAGAAAGACCCAAGTCTAAATCCTGACTCAGACACTTATTAGAGGTGTGACCACAGAAAAGTCATTTAAATATGTCTCTGTCTTCTTTTCCCCATCTGTAAAATAAAGATACTAATAACACCCAACTTTCAGAGCCATTTTAAAGATAAAAAGAGATAATGTATAAATATACATAAAAGAGATAATATATGTAAAGCACTTTGAAACCCTTAAAGTAATCTCTAAATTTTAGCTATTATTATTATTAAGAACAATCATTATCATCCCCATCATATAGCTTGATAGTCTCCATGGTCAGGTGAAGTGGGGTGCTTTCTAAGATGAGCCGCAGGGGTGCAGGAAAAAATTAGAAATTTTATTTATATTTATTCTTTCTTTTACACAAATTAACTATCACTAATATTTAGTATTTTAGATG
Organism: Monodelphis domestica; assembly: GCF_027887165.1. Taxonomy (NCBI): domain Eukaryota; kingdom Metazoa; phylum Chordata; class Mammalia; order Didelphimorphia; family Didelphidae; genus Monodelphis; species Monodelphis domestica. Next base: position 321,659,091 of record NC_077230.1, on the reverse strand, counting down.
ATCACGTACATGGCACATACAGTCTCCTAGGTGATCTAAGAGAAAAATGCTATCTTTGATTCATTCACTTTCAGTACACCATGATATTGTAGTTTTCATATGCCCAGGTTGGTGAACTTGCAGGATAAATTATTTCATTTTTAACTAAACTAAGGCTTATTAAATATACTGTTGATGACATATAAAGATTCCTGGAAGGAAATCCCAGATCAAAAAGAACGTGAGCATAAGAAAGTGACCAAGTTGACACTTCTATTCCTTACATAAACTGTCATCAGCCACATTATGATGTGAAAACAATGATGATGTACTCAGATCCTAGAAGATGATCAGAAAAACTCAAAGTTATGATTATTTGAATTATGAATATATATACACTATTAATGATAAATCTTAAAGCAAGTCTCTACTGAGTTTGGAGATACTAGCCAATAATATAAAACTACTATGACTTTTAATGCACTTAAAAACTGTTGCTGTTGTTATCAAAATTTATGTGCATCAACTCTACAAATTCCTAGCTCTGTACATGTTAAAAACTTGGAAACATAACTTTCTAACCTTAATTTGTAAATCTTTTAACTGAAGAGTTTCAGTATGTTTTAAATCCGTTATTTAAAAATGTAAAACTTCAATCCCTTCCAATTAGCTTGTAAAAAAATAACTGAATGACATGAGATGATAGAAATTTACTAGTCAATTTTCAACCAAAACTTTAGTATAGTTAGGAAACAGGATTAGTAAATAATTATCATGATTTAGTAAATGTAATCAATGATGGTCTTTTTTCATTTATAGCTACATATTGTGAGATTTAAAATGGTTGAGGTCTTAAACTGTAGTGATTAAAATAGTGGAAGATATAAATTGTGATAGATATAAGAGAGGGTGAGTAAATTTGACTGCAGAAATATGTTTCACTACAGTGTCTTGGGTTTTAAAATCAAATATAAAGTGGTCGCCAGGGAAATATTCCCAATTATTCAAATACCCAAGTCAATTGGGTTTTATAGAGATATTAATTAACAATACAATGAGTAATCAAAGAAAGAGAGAGAGAGTAAGAAAGGAATAAGTATGAAGGGCCTCAAGCCAATATGGCCTAGACCTGAGTCTTAAAAGAGAAATCAGTCAGTTTTTTAACACTCACCACAAGGTCTAGCTAAACAAGGATACTAGTGACACCAGGCCACCGTCCTTCCTCAAAGAGTCTTACAGCCAGAGATTGTTTCAAAGGGCCTCTCTCAAGAGCCTCCAGAGCTCCTACCCCAGAGGGACAGAGCCCCTCCAGAGGAGCTCCTCAAGGAGCTCTCCTTCAGAATGAGAGTCAGAAATCGAGATCCTCAAAGAGATCCAAGCTCTTATTTTTAAGGGCAAAATTTCCTCTGTCACCTCCCCTAAGTCCTTACATTTACCAATCACTGCAGATGTTTCTAAAGGACCGCCCATTTTGAATTCACAGCTGAGTAGTTTTAATCTCTTTAGTAAGTCAGAAAAAAATGCTGCTGTGTCGACAAATTTCATTTGAAAAAACCTCTGAATAAGTTATCACCCTTTTAGGTTTAAGTAGTTTACAAGTTGCCCCACCTATATGGGTACCTAGCATCCCATTGTATCAATTTTTAAAACAGGCATGACTCAAAGAACTTCCTGTCCTTTCCAAAGCAGTCTTAAGTAGGGTGAAGTAGGGATACTCCCAAGGCAAGGAGCCTTCACATTCAAGTAGAATTCTCACTATCTGCTAGGGAATTCTTCCAAATAGAAGATTCCCCAATGGGGAAATTTCCAACATTCATAAGTCTGAGAAATTTTAAGGTTTACAATATCTTTGTGGCATATCTTTTTCTGCTAAGGCAGCCCATTAAACCTAAGTAGTGAAATAAACCAAACTTACAATTAGACCTTCTAACTGATGCATCACAAAGTAATACTCCAAGATTTTCAAAAATTATAAAGCATATTCAATTACATTTCTCTCCCTAAAATATTAATAATAATCTTAATGATAGTAAAAAGGAATTATAGCATTAAGATTGTAAAATTCTTTTTAAGATGTCCTTTATTTCATCTTTGTTTCCTCTTCTTTAATTTCTATTTGTGTGTATTTTATAATGTACACAATAGCCTGACAAAATAATACATGAAAATAATTTATAAATAAATATACATGTGTCAGACTCAAAAAATACTTCTAGAAGTTCATATTCAAAAAATTTTGAAGATCACTCATCTATATATGAGGAAACTGAGGCACAGAGAAAATAAGCAATTTTTCCAGCGTCATTGGATTTAATAATGACAGAGCTAGAAACAGAATTCTAACCTCCAAATCCCTATCTCTGCTTTTTCCATTATATCCTCTGATGACTTGATAGATTGAGAAAGGGGATGGCATTCTAATGATTGTTAGACCTAGCTTTGGGATCTGATACTTCCTGGCTGAAGTGACAGGAAGGCAGCTAACTAGTGGTATGTATTCACTAGACTCATGTTCTTGACTTCTAAGGCACCAACTAGTTGTGTGATCCTGGGCAAGTCAAGATTAAGTCAAGTCATTAACCCTGTTTGCTTCAGTTTCCTCAGTTATAAAGTGAACTGAAAAAGGAAATGGCAAACCCTTCTGGTATCTTTGCCAAGAAAATCCCAAATGGGACCACAAAGAGTTGCACATGACTACAATCACTGAACAGTAACAGCATGCTCCAGATGATGGAAGGAGGCACTATTCTCTTTTGACATTGCTCCTTCAAAGAGAGAATGGAGTCCATTGTTCAAATTTCTCATTATTATTTCTCTTTCACTTTACTTTTTCCATAGTCTTATAAATCCACTAATTCCTCCTTCAAGGTACCATCATGTTTCACCTACCAAGGCTAGGCAGAAAGATAGCATTGAAATTCTTAAGTACATGTATCCCTTGACTTCATCACATCCCCTAAATCCGTCTACCCCATAAATCTGTCATGCCTGGCTTTTTTTTTGGTACTGCAAGGTTCTCTCACTTACAATATGATACTTGTCACCTTCCATATGACATAGTTCTCCATCTACCCCACTCTTTAAATTCTCAATAAAGCACAAGATAGATCTCTATTCCCAAGAGAGTTTAAGGGCTTTTTTTTTAAATTATTTTGTATTCCAAAGCTTATGTGTGATTGACACTTTGTTATTTCTCTTTTTATCACCTCATTCCTATTGACTGAGCAGCTGTTTAAAACTAAAGTGAGGGATACATTAAAAAAAACCTTAAGCTTTAAAAGATAAAAATTTTAAGGTTCAATATCCTCCAAGACTGAGAGGTAATCACTCAAGTCCCTGTGGCTCCAACCTGCTGAGCTCTCTTGACTTCATAGGATCATATATTTAGAGCTGGAAAGGACCTTAGAGGCTATCAATTCCAACCCCTTCATTTGACAGATGAGAAAACTAAAGTCCAGCAAAATTAAATAACTTCTCCAGGATCACATAGCGAGTAGTGTCTGAAGGAAGACTGTTTCTATTCCCTTCCCTATAAGCAGCTCCCAGACACTACATCCAAATGGATTCTCCAAACTACACGATGAGGAATGAGTGCATTTGCCCTATTCTCCACAGAGGGCAGCTAGATGGCACAGTAGATAGAGTGCTGTGCCTGAAGTCAGGAAAACACATCTTCCTGAGTTCAAATCTGGCCTCAGACATTTACTAGCTGAGTCACCCTGAGTGAGTGACTTAACCCAGTTTGCTTCAATTTCCTCATATGTAAAATGAGTTAGAAAAGGAAATGGTGAAGCAATCCAATGTCTCTGTTAAGAAAGCTCCAGATTGCAATTTAAAATAATAATCAAACAAGATGGAGTCACGAAGATTCAGATAGGTTGGAAAAGACTAAACATTAAGGATTGGAACAAGGCAGATCTGCTTGGGGGAAGTAGTCCAGGATTCTAATCATGACCCACATGAGTAGAAATTTAAAACCACATTAAATTAGGAAGCAGGGTTTCTTAGTAGCACCAAAAGTCAAGGAGATGAGGTAGAAGTAGAAATTCAGAAATCATAGCAGAGATTCCAAAACAAGAATATAAACCAGCATGAGTATCAGTCAGTTAGGCGGGATTATCAGCAAAGAAATTTTCTCTAACTCAATTTTCCTTGCCAAAGTTAAAAGCTTTTGTAGCAAAAGAATGTATTCTCTGTCCCTACTCAGTTCTAACCATAGTCACTTGTTGTCTTTCATAAAACTGACATTTCCTTCATTTCTCTGGTCATCTCCCTGTTTGTATGTAGTTGAGCCCTGTGCCATCCTCAATATGAGCACTTCCCTTACAAATTCTCCCTCTGGAAAAGGAAGACATCATACCAAATAGCTTTTAAAGAGAAATATGCCAAATAATCCCATGACCAACGAGTCAGAAAACAATTCTATTGGGATTTTTTCTAAATTTGAACTATTCTTTGCATTAAGTAGAATTGTGACAAGTCTCAATTTAATTAATAATAACAATAACATTTAGAAGCAGCACCAAGATGGCAGAGAAAATATATAGATTGCTGGGAGTCATCAAATCCACACTGTCTGACATGGTCACAGGTGGAAACTGGGGACTGCACGGCGGCCCCCAGGAAGGATGGAAATACCCACTCAGACCCCCCTGAGTAACTCTTCTCTTACTAACATTCTCCTAACATTGAGAATTGTTATGATTAATATTCTTACTCAGCCCCAGGCAAATATAGAAGAAACTGGAGGCTATTATTAGGGCTTTTATAGAATCCCAAGAAAATCCCACTCTTACATGTATTAATACAGAAATTCCCCTAAAGTCACTTCTTAAATAATTGGCAGATAGTGATTTAATGTCAAAGACATTCCTGGTTATACAAATGATACAGATGAGAGTCCAAAGCCTGAAGGGTTGAAATAGATGTCCCATTTTATTCCCCTAGAATATCATCAAGAGATTCTACTTACAAAATCAAACATAAGAACTCCTATTAATCCATTTAGATAAGGGATCATTGATGGGACCTCAACAAAACTGTACTATATATTAATTGCCTTTCATGGAAAGGCTGGTATGCTCCACTTCACTGGATTGTTTTGTTAACTCTGCAGACGAGGCAACATGCCATGCATACCTTAGTAAAACATTAGAGAATGAAAGTCTGATATTGGAGTAATACTTAAAACTGGATTATGTTGACTATATTTGACCCTGCAGACTTGGCAACAATGTTGTATTGATTATATCCTTAGAAATCTGATTGATTATGTAGGAGATTAGTGTAACGAATAATCATTCTTAGTTTAACTGCATGTGTGGTACCTCATGGGTTAATGAGGCACTGACCTCTAGCTGTGCTACCCCCACAATGAGAAAACATCTATCTTTTGCAAAGCTTTGCATCTGTTGTTAGAATAGATAGGAACAAAGAATGTAGGATAATTATAGAATGTCAATCAAACAATTTAGTAAAAGTTAATGTATGACTTATTCCATTACTTATAAGGAAGCATGTATGTTAAAAATGAAAATGTGTGCCAAGTAGATGTGTACTCCTTGAGTCTATAAAAATAAAGTCAGCTGGAGACTGAGCAGAGAAGCTTTTTGTGACTCCTGGCTGCAGGTTGAAACTTTAACTGTCTCTCTTCATCTTCTTTATTCACTGATGTAGTCATCCAGTCAAAGACTCCCAACCCCTCAAGGGTTGGCCCCCTGAGGCACACAGACTACCCCACCCCATTTCTATCACTCTTTGCAGATGATGTGATGGTTTGATTTTTAAATTCTCTCCATCTTGCTTGGTCTAGCACCCAAGAATGTGCACACCCACACTACACGGGCATGTGCTAGCTAATGACAAATCAGAAACAACTAACTGCCCCCCTGGGCTATCCTGAGCCACCATTGGCACATGTGAGATGCAGGAAGTGAGGTAGAGAAGAGCCTCTGGAGTTCTCATCACTTCCTGTGGAGAGGGCTAGATGCCAGTTCAATACTGGATCTCGAGCTTGGAGGAGCCCCGAAGACAGCTTTCCTTCAGATCAGTCACATGAGTGATAAGGACTGACTCCCTTCTCTGCCTTGGCTCTCCAAGGCCTTAAACTCCTGCCTTGGCTCAGCCTGAGCCAGAGCAGTTTTAAGTTAAACTCCTCTCCTTCTCTCCCTCTCTCTCTCTCTCCCTCTAATAATTTCTTCCTCCTGTTGTAATTAAATCACCATAAAAACTCCATTCTGACTTGAGTATTTCATTTAGGATTTTATGAATAAAGTCCTTGGTGACCAATAATTATTACATTTAGTCTCAACCCCTAAATTTGACAATTATAATGGTATATTTAAAGAACCCCAGAAAATCAACTAAAAGGCTAGTGGAAATAATTAACAACTTTAGTAAAGTTGCAGGGTACAAAATAAACCCACATCAACATTTCTATATATTTCCAACAAAACTCAGCAGCAGGAATTATAAAGAGAAACTTCACTTAAAAATCACTCTAGACAATATAAAATATTTAGGAATCTGTCTGCCAAAACAAACACAGGAATTATATGAACACAACTACAAAACACCTTTCACACCATTAAAACTAGATCTAAACAATTGGAAAAACATTAATTGCTCATGGGTAGGATGAGTATTATATTAAAAATGACAATCCTACCCAAATTTATCTACTTATTCAGTGCCATACCTATCAAACTACCAAAAAACATTTTTATAGAATTAGAAAAAAAAAAACATAACAAAGTTCATCTGGAAGAACAAAAGATCAAGAATATCAAGGGAAATAATGAAAAAAATGTATAGTATGGGGGCCTAGCAGTACCAGATTTTAAGTTGTATTATAAAGCAGTAGTCATCAAAAAATATGGTACTGGATAAAAGACAGAAGGGTGAATCAGTAGAATAGACTAGGGGTAAATGACCTCAATAAGCTGATGTTCAATAAACCCAAAGACCCCAGTTTTGGGGACAAGAACTCACTATTTGACAAAAACTGCTGGGGAAATTGGAAAACAGTATGGGGAAAATTGGGTTTAGATCAACCTCTAAAATCCTATACCAAGATAAATTCAAAATGGGTAAATTACTTAAATATAAAGAGTGAAATCATAAATAAATTAGGTGAACATAGATTAGTATACTTGTCAGATATGTGGGAAAGGAACGAATTTAAGACCAAGCAAGAGACAGAGAACACTGAAAAATATAAAATAAATTATTTTGATTATATCAAATTAAAAAGGTTTTGTACAAACAAAACCAATGCAACCAAAATTAGAAGGAAAGCAACAAACTGGGAGAACATTTTTATAACAAAACTCTCTAACAAAGGTTTAATTTCCCAAACATATAAGGAACCAAGTTAAATTTATAAAACATCAAGCCATTTCCCAATTGATAAATAGACAAAGGACAAAAATAGGCAGCTGAAATCAAAACTATCAATAAGCACATGAAAAAAGTGTTCTAAATTCCTCCTGATTAGAGAAAGGCAAATTAAAACGACACTGAGGTACCACCTCACACCTAGCAGATTGTCCAATATGACAGCAAAAGAAAGTAATAAATGTTGGAGGAGATGTGGCAAAATTGGGACACTAATACACTGCTGGTAGAATTATGAATTGATCCAGCCATTTTGGAGGGCAATATGGAAATATGCACAAAGGACTTTAAATGAATGCCTGCCCTTTGATCCAGCCATACCACTTCTGGGTTTGTACCACAAAGAGATAATAAGGAAAAAGATTTGTACAAAAATATTTATAGCTGCACTTTTCGTGGAGGCAAAAAAATTGGAAAATGAGGAGGTGTCCACTGATTAGGGAATGGCTGAATAAATTGTGCTATATGTTGGTGATGGAATATTATTTTGATGAGAGGAATACATAAATGGAGGAATTCCATGTGAACTGGAATGACCTCCAGGAATTTATGCAGAGTGAAAGAAGCAGAACCATGAGAACATTATACACAGACACTGATACATTTGGCACAATCAAACGTAATGGACATTTCTACCAGTAGCTAAGCAATGACCCAGGACAGTCCAGAGGAACTTATGAGAAAGACCACTATCCACATCCAGAGAAAGAACTGTGGAACCAAAAATACATTAGAAAAATATATATCAACCACATGATAGGGATGTGATTAGGGTTTTGATGTTAAAGAATTGCTCTACTGTAAATATCAATAACAAGGAAATAGGTTTTGAACAATGATATATGTGTAACCCAGTGGAACTGCTTGTCAGCTTTGGGAGTGGGGAGGAAGAAGGAGAGGGGGATCATGAATTATGTAACCATGGAAAAATATTCTAAATAAAATTTTTAAGAAGAAAAATAAAATAAATTAAAATTAAAAGGGAAGACCAAAACACAAACTCTGAAGAAGACCACAAAGTAAATCCTACTACATCCAAGGCCTCCAAGAAAACTATATATTGACCCTGAGTCCAAAAAGAATTAATGGAGGAAGTTGAAAAGGATTTTTCAAATCAAATAAGAGAGGTAGAAAATTTGGGGGGAAAGAAATGAGAGTGATACAAGAAAATCAAGAAAAAAGCATCAACAGCTTGGCAAAGGGTGACAAAAAAAAACCGAAGAAATTAATATCCTACGACACAGAGTAGGCCAACTGTTAAGAGTCCCAAAAATCCACTGAAGAAAACTTCTTAAAAAGTAGAATTGGGGGGTGGGGAGGCAAACATAACAGCTTGAGCAGATCTTATTTGCTACAATACTTATTCCAGGAGCAATCCATTATCTCTTTACAGTGTCAATTACATATTGAGTACCAAAATAACCTTTTGTGTGGATGTCTTGACACAAATAGGTATACAGGTCTTTTGATAACAGCAGTTTTCCAATATCTATTATCCATATACCATGTTCTCTTCTTGCTCCAAACTTCTCCTTCCATTTTTGTATTTCTGAGTCTACATAAGCTTTTTCTAGATCATCATATTCTATAGTTGATAAGATCATGACATACACTGGAGCATTCCTGGCAGCAAATTTTGCAGTTACATCAGCTCTATGATTTCCTTTAGAGACTGAATCCCTGCCATAAGTGTGACTTCTACAATGGATTACCACTATCTGTTTAGGCTTCTGAATAGCATCCAACAATTCAGTTATTACTTCTGCATGAGCAATTGACTTTCTCAATGCAGTAATAAAACTGTGTTGTTTCCAGATCTTTCCTATAGCATGACAAACAGAAAAAGCATAACGAGAGTCTGTATAAATATTTGCACTTTTACCATCAGCCAGACATGCTTGATTTAAAGTAACCAACGCTGCTCCCTGAGCACTAAGGTTACTAGGGAACAATCCATACCACAATGTCTCAAATTGTGTGACAACTGCAGCACCTATACATCGAATTCCATTACACAAATATGAAGAGCCATCTGTGAATAAAACCAATTTTGGATTTTGGATTGGAGTATCTTTTAAATCCATCCTAGGCATATCTACTAGATCTACTACTTCTACACATTCAGCAAAACTGAGCATAATCCTTCAGGAGGAAAAAAATGGGTATTTGAAATAGAGAACTTTTAAACATTCCTGATGAAAAGACCCAAACTGAAGAGAAAATTTACTTTCAAATCCAAGATTCAAGAGAAACATAAAAAGGTAAACAGAAAAAAAGAAATCAAAATACATTTAATAAGGTTAAGCTGTTTGTATACCTACCTGGGAAAATGATTCTTGTAATTCCTTAGAACTTTACCATCATTAGGGCAATTAGAAGGAGTATACATTTACAGAAGAAAGGGGTGTGAGTTGAATGTGTTGCAATATCTTAAAAATCAAATTAAGACATGAAAAAAGATGAATGCATTGGGAAATGGGGAAAGGGAAAAATAGAATGGAGTAAATTATCACACTTAAAAGAGTCAAGAAAAAGCTTTTACAGTGGAGGGGAAGGTGGAAGGGGTGGATGTGAGAACACTACCGATACTGGGGAACCCAGACAGCTCAGAGAAATCCTACAGCCCTAATGACTAAAACAAGTGCCATTGGGATTCCTTTTCTCAACTTTTCAAAAATATTCTCTAAACCCTGAAATGAGAATTCAATTACCAGACGATCAGGGTCAATACTGAATGGCACAAAATCAAAAATAGAAACAAGTATGCAATATTCCCCAGATGAAAGAAAATAAAGCTCTGACTTTATTTGTTTATTTGTTTGTTTATTTATTGCCTCAAAGTTTTGAAATGTTTTCTTGAGCCACAGTTGATAGAATCAGGAACCATTTTATCAGGACTTGTAGCATTCATTCCTGCTGTGTTCTTCAATTCAACAAATTCAAAACTGTGATGATTTGACCATTCTTTATTGTTGGTATATGTCCATCTCTGTGTAGAGGCATGTGTGGGGAGATGGGGAGTATCAAATAAATCAATAAGCACTTATTAAATACCTACTATGTGCCAAACACAGTGCTAAGCATTTGGTATAGATACTAATACAACATGAAAACAACTAAATACAAATAAGATACTATATACAGGATAAATGGAAAATAATCAATAGAGGGAAGAAACTAGCATTCAAGGACATTGAGAAAGGTGGAATTTTAGTCAAGACTTCAAGAAAGCCAGGAAGAAGAGAAGAGAGGGATAGAATTATAGGCATGGAAGATAGCCAGAGAAAATGCCCTGAGTTGGAAGATAAAATGTCTTGTTCAAAGTATAGCAAATATCACTAGAACACAGAAAATGTGGAGGAGCATAAGGTATAAGAAGTTTGGAAAGTTGGAGAAGGGGCAGGTTATGAAAGACTTTAAAAGCCAAGCAGAGGGTTATATATTTGATCCAAGGATTAATAAAGAAGAGTGACTAGAATTTATTGAATAGGGGTCAGGGAAGAGGTGAGATATTTAGACCTAAGCTTTAGGAAGAACACTTTCATAGCTAACTAGAAAATTGACTGTAGTGGAAAGAGCCTTAAAGCAGAGTGACCAAAAAGGAGGCTATTTTGATAAAATCCTGAATGAAGAATTTCTAAAGAGAGAAGGGGGCATAAATGAGAGCTATTGCAAAAGTAGAATTTATAGGGCTTAATGGCTATCAGAGCTAGGAGAGTGAGAATTTGAGAATGACACCTAGATTTTAAGCCAATATGACTGGGTGAACTACTAAGGGACTAGGGACAAAAGCTTCTCAGGACAGAGAAAAGAATTCAATAATCTGAAAGATTAGCCAGAAATAGTGATAGGGAAAGTTTGAAATGTTTCCCATTCTACTAAATGTTCATCTAGTCCACCCCACAAATGAGGAGTGACCAGAAGAAGCAAAACATTGACATAAGGAATTACCAGAATTTGGGTTGTAAATTTAGGCAAGACAATTTACAGACTGGATCATTTTCTGAGGTAATAAGGCAATTAATTGACTTCAAAATTTCTACTGAAAGCACCACCCTCCTTCCAGTCACCCCAATTCTCAACCATGAAGTCATCCTTGGATCCTCATTTGCCTTTATTCCTCATATCTAATCATTTATTGAGTCAATCATTCTATCTCCTCCACATTTCTTGTACCATCTCATTTTCTCTACTCATATGGTCATCACCATAATTCAAGCCTTATTACTAATTTTTAATTATATCTTAATTTTATTCCAGTAACAAATTTACACATGTTTTCCAAGAATACATGATGTGTGCTCTCTCCCTCTTCTCTTCCCTCCCGCCTTCCAAAGTTGACAAGCAATTCCACTGGATTATACATGTATTATCACTCAAAACCTATTTCTATGTAATTCATTTTTTGTAAGAGGGCATTCTTATAAAGCCAAAACCCCAAATCAAATACCCAAATAAACTTGTGATAAATCACATGTTTTCATCTGCATTTCTACTCCAGCAATTCTTTCTCTGGATGTGGATAGCATCCTTTTCATAAGTCCCTCAGAATTGTCCTGGATCATTACATTGTTATTAGTAGCAAAATCTATCACACTTGATTGTTACACAACATTTTAGTTACTGTGCAGTATGTTCTCCCATAAATCTTATCATTTCTTGACTGGAGGGTTTGCAATATCCCCCTCATTGGTTTATTGCTTCCAGTCTTTTCTTTCTTCTATTTAGTTTCCCACCCAACTTTCAGTGAATACCTTTCATTGCTCAGATAAAATGCAAACTCTTCAATATGTCATTTAAAACTCTTCACAGTCTGGCTTCAGCCCACCTTTCCAGGTTTATTTCACATTCCTCTCCTTCATACAAATTATGTTCCAGTCAAACTGAATTTCTTGCTCTTCCTTGAACTCAGCATCCTATTTCCTCATCTGTGCCTTTGTACAGTCTTCTCCCACATCTGGAATGCTGTCTCTACTCATCTCCACCTTTTGGATTCGTTAGTTCTCTTCCAAGCTCAGTTTAGATGCAACCTTTCATAGGAAGCCTTTCAAGACACTCTTTGTTATTAGTGTTTTTTTCCACCAAATTTCTTGAATTTGCTTTTATGCTTACACATTGTCTCCCCTAAAAAAATAAAAAGTTTTTTTCTTCTTGAGGGAAAGCTTAATCATTATAAATTATATAATTCATTTTTGTGGGGAGGTGGATATTGTCCTTTCCATTCACATTGTTGCATTTATTGTGTATGTTGGCTTTCTGGTTCTGCTTATCCCACTTTGCATCAGTTTATATGTCTTACCACCCATGTTTCTCTGTATTCTTCATATTCATTATTTCTTAGAGATCAATAATGAAGATGTTGATGAATTGGGAATCCAAGGTGTTTGAGGGAACAATTTGTATATGGTACTGAAGGCTCTAAGCCTAAAGTAGGAGTTGGGGTAGTAAGGAAAACCATGAGCCAAGTATTAAACTCCTTGAGAAAGGAGAGGAAATATTGAGGAGGCATCAGGATAGAAAGTAAAAGCAATGGATTGAAGTCAGAAGACATGGGTATAAATCTCCACCTTTCTATTCACTGTTATGTTGGTCACATTTTTAACCTCTTGTGTCTCACTTTCCTCATCTATAACACGAGAGCATTAATCTAATGACCTCTAAGATCCCTCCCAGCTCTAAATCCATTATCCTACATACAATAATTTGTTTCACCATTTCTCTAATGGGGGGGTGGGGTTACCTCTGACAATAAGAGGATAATACAAGGAAGAAAAGGACAGTGAAAAGAAGACTGTGGTACCTGGTTTGTTTTTTCTAATATCAGGCTTATTGAATTTCAGGCAAACTAGACTATGAATTTTTTAAAAAAGAAAAAGGAATTAGTACAATAATTGTAGTTATATATATATATATATGTACATATATATATATAACTTACTGGTTATTACCATCTATGAAACTAACCATCTGTGTGATCTTGGGTAATAATAATAATAATAATAACAGCTAGCACTGATATAGTACTTTAATATTATAGACTATTTTATATATTATATTATATTATATTATATCATATCATATCATATCATATCATATCATATCATATCATATCATATTATATTATATTATATTATATTATATTATATTATATTATAGATCCTCTCTGGATCTCAATTTCCTAATCAACAAAATAAAAACATTCTAACATATGATATCTAAGTTCTCTTCCATTTCTGATTTTCTATGTTTATGTGACCTTTATATTATCACATATTATGATTACCCTTGAAAAATATTAATCTAACAAAGATGATCAAGGAGAATTTGAGGTAGTAAAATTCAAATGTCAATTTTATTATCTGTTCTGATCAAATGTTTGATAGGGAAGCATGTTGGAATTATTAATTAAAATCAGGAAGCTTTTTTGGGAAGCTTTGGGAAGCTACAGAATTTTATTTATTTTTGCAACTACCCCTTTTATTCCAGAATATAAGAACACAAATTTAGAGTTATAAAGGACCCTACATGTGTTATCTAATCCATCCATCCTAACTCCCACTTTGCTGTAATACAATATAGTCTTTATCCTCAAGGAGCTTATATACTAAAGGGAAAGGGGATAAATGAAAAAAAAGAAACTTGACTGTTAAAACTAGAAAATAGGTACAGAGATATAGGGGCTTTAAAGAAAGAAAGAGAATGAGGAACAAGATTAGGACCTCTCCCACAAAGGACTGGTAAATTTGTGACATATAGTCCAAATTCCATCCAGCATTAAAATCCTCAACTGAGTGTCAATTAAATCAAATTCTTGATGCCTGGACTCAAACTTTGATCATTTTTGCTCATCCTGATTTAGTTGAATTGCCTGGTTTGACTTCAGTAGTTCCTTCATAAGGACTTCTGGGTACCATTTTTACCTTGGGCTACTATTTGGCAATACTGCAACAAAGAATCTTCATCAATCTTTAATAAATCCCTTTCGAAGCTGTCCCTTTTATTTTGTGCTATCTGTATGTTTCTCCAGAATTTTTATTTCTACAGGTTCTAGTCTTGTATCACTTAAGGTACTGTTGTTCAAATTTCACTGTAATTCTGCTACGATTCAAGTTTCAACTCACAATTTGATTGTAAGCTCCTCAGGGAGCACCTCTTTCCCAAAGTGCCTAGTAAATCTTTGATTATTAACTAATCAGTCACTTTTGACTGTCCCCACACTTGACCTTATTCCTCTAAAAGAAAAGAGATGCTGGAAGTAATCACACTTCAAGCAGGAGCATCTGTGATGCCACATTTTACTTCTTGCAGCTGCTATGGAAGACCTAGTTTGTCTTCTTCTCTCATGATCTGCATCTCTATCCACATCAATCATACATAAGGATGGTCATAGCCTTGATTTTATCCTCAGCTATGTGTTCTACCTCCACAATCCATAATTTTTAAATTGCTCAATCTGATCCCAGAAATATATGTTTTCATCATTCCCTGTGTTACTTCCCAACTAAACCTATTCCTTATTCTCCTGACCACTTGTGATCATTCAACCCCTCCCTTCTCTTCAAGTTAACCTCTGGTCTAGCCTCACTTTCCCCTCTTTGGAGTCTCAACCCTATCATTAAGGTATTTGGATTTATGCTGCCTTTTATTCCCAAGGCTCCTTCCCCCTTATCCTATCACCATTGGTTCTTTTTCTAAACCCCTATCCTTTTTCACTTAGTGACCTTATCAGTTCCCAGAGACTCAGTTATCATCTCTATGCAGATAATTCTCAGACCTAACCATCCAGCCCTCTACTAACATCACCAATTACCTTCTAGATATCTCTCATATATGCCCTATTCTTCCCATTCACATAGCCACAACACTAGTTTAGGCCATATAACCTTTCACTTAGGTTTACTAATTGGTCTCCCAGCATTGAATCTCTCCACACTCCAATTCATCTTCCACTCAGCTGCCAAAATAACCTTCCTTAGTACAGGTCTAAAGGTGTGATCCCTCTACTCAATAAGCATCGATTACCTCTAAGATCAAATATAAAATCCTATTTGAAGCTCTTTCTGTCTTTCTATTCTTCTTACACATTAACCCCACTTCCAGGCATTCTGTAATACAGCAACATCCACCTTATTAATGTTTCTTTTTTTTTAAACCCTCACCTTCCGTCTTGGAGTCAATACTGTGTATTGGCTCCAAGGCAGAAGAGTGGTAAGGGCTAGGCAATGGGGTCAAGTGACTTGCCCAGGGTCACACAGCTGGGAAGTGGCTGAGGCCAGTTTTGAACCTAGGACCTCCCATCTCTAGGCCTGGCTCTCAATCCACTGAGCTACCCAGGTGTCCCCTGATGTTTTTCATACACTAAACTCCATCTCTCCAGGCCATGTCTTTGAGCTGACTGACCCCCCCTATACCTGCAGTTCTCTCCTTCATTCCTACTTTCTAGTTTCTCTAGCTTTCTTCAGAATCAGTTTAGATCTTAACTTTCTGCAGAAGCATTTACCTAATTCCTTTTAAAACTTTTTATCTCACTTGTTTTAATAACTTTCATTAATTATAATCATTTCCAAACATATTCTCTTCCATTCTTCTACCTCGAGTCATCCACTATAAGTTTAAAGAGACCAACTAATAACTAACCAACCAAGTGCCAACTAACAAATATTTCATGCCTGACTTTATATATGATATTCCCCAATTCTAACTCCTATCTCTGCAATAAAATCTCTCCCTACTTTTCAATCTCTCTATACTAGCTTCTCATCTAATGCGTATAACATGCTCAGATCTCTCTATATTTGGGGGGTGGGAGGGAGTCTGTGATCCTAGTACTCCACATCCTAACATCCTATACCTCTTCTCTCTTCCACAGCCAAATTGTGAAAAAATAAAGTATCTAAACTCCCTGCCACCACTTTTGTACTTCTTTACTTACAAAAGTAAGGAACCTTAATAGTGTGGCTTACATCTTCATCACTCAACTAAAAACTACTCCCCCAAACATTACCAATGTTCTCTTAACTGTCAAATCCAAGGTCCTTCCCTTTGTCATTCTTCTTGACTTCTCTGCTGCATTTGATATTGTTGACAGTCTCTCTAATGCATTCACTCCCCTCCATGGGTTTTTTCTTGATACTGCATTCTCCTGGCTCTCCTCTGAACTGTTGGGTTTCTCCTCAGTCTCCTTTGTTGGACATCATTGATTCTCCCTTTCCTCCCCATGCATGTTCATATTCCCGTATTCTGTGCCCTAGGCTCTCTTCTCTTCTCTCTACATGATGTCTCTCTTATTAATTTCATCCACTCCCAGAGATTCAACAACCATCTCTATGACTACAAACTCCCAGATCTAAAAAACGAAGACCCAATTTCTCTCCTGAGCTCCAAGCCTCTATCATTGACCACCTCTTGCATATTTCAAACTGCAGATATTATAGGCATTTCGAACTCAATATGGCTTAAACAGAAATCATTACCCCTCTCCCCTCTCTTCTTCCTTCTTCTGTTGAGGGCACTACCATTCCCTAGGCAACTAGTCAATCAGATTCAGTCTTCTTGCCCTCTTCCCTCCCCCACCATATTTAACCATTTGTCAATTCTTCTTTATTATATTCCCACAATGTGTATTATAGCCAACCCTTTCTCACCACTTTTACATAGCAACTATCCCTGCCCAAGGCTTCTTTGTCTCTTGCTTAGACTATTTCTATATGTTCCTAGTTCAGGCAGATAGGTGGCACAGTAAAGAGAGTAATAAGCTTTGAGTTTTAAAAGACCTGAGTTCGAACCCTGCCTCAGATACTTCCTAACTGTGTGTTTCTGGGTAAGTCATTTAACCTCTCTCAGCCTCAATTTCTCTTCTGTCAAATGAGAATGATAATAATAATACCAACTATCCCAAGTGTATTTGCAAAACACTTTGCAAACTTTAAAGATCTATATAGATACTAGTTATTACTATTTCTACCAAGGTATCCAACTTCTCTCTCCCCCTTTTACCCATACTTTATACAGATACAAAATTGATATTCTTAAAGCATAGGTCTGACCATGTCACCCACTGAGCAAAAAGCTACAGTGGCTCCTGCTTGTTTCTAAGATCAAATACAAACTCCTTTGTTTGGGGTTTAAAGCTCTTCTTAATCCTGTCTACTTTCCAGGTTTATTGAACATTATTCTCCTTTAAACCCTCTAGATTTCAGCAATACTGGCCTATTTCATTGAACCTACCTTAAATGTCATCTCCTCTCCAATCACAACACCTGTGCAGAGGCCATCCTCCATGCCAAGAATGCGCCCCTCCTCTCCTTCCCAACCTCGACCTCAAATGGCCCTTGCTTCCTCTAAGCCTCAGCTCATTTGCCACTACCTTCTGGAGGGATTCTTTACCTGGAATCTAAAATTTTCTTTTTAATATGCATAAGTATTTAATATATTTACTTAATAGAGTAACTATGTTTCCATAAAACTATTTTGTGCATTTAAAAGCATTACAGAGGAGCGCTCAGTGGATCGAGAACCAGGACTGGAGATGGGGGTTTCTGCATTCAAATTTGACCTCGGACACTTCTTAGCTGTGTCACCCTGGGCAAGTCACTTAACCAATTGCCCTGCCCTTACTACTCTCCAACTTTGGAAATCATACTTAGCATCAATTCTTTTTTATAAACTTTCATCTTCTATCTTAGTATTAATACTGTGTATTGGTTCTAAGACAGAAGAGCAGCAAGGGCTAGGCAATAGGGATTAAGGGACTCGCCCGGGGTCACACAACTGGGAAGTATCTGAGATAATATTTGAACCCAGGGGCCCCTATCTCCACATCTGGCTCCCTATCCACTAAGCCGCCTAGCTGCCCCTCTTTAGCATCAATTCAAAGATACAAGATAAGAAGTTTGTCATTTGGGTTTTTTTTTTTAATAGTCCTGGAAGACGTCTGTGAGCTTCACCAAACTAGCAAAGAAATCCATGCCACAAAAAGTTAAGAACCCTGACCTACAGGACGGCTACCCTTCTTGTTGTTACTTGGTCTTGTTGTTACTACTAGTTATTACCCTAGTTGTTATTACTCTCCCCCAAATTTCTTGATATCTACCTTTGTGCACATTTTGTATTGAATTTTTCTGTATACACATTATATTTGTCCAATAGAATGTAGGCTCGTTGCAGATTAAGACTGTTTTGGTTTGGGGGGTTTGGGGAGGTGTGTAAGACTCACACAACACAGTGCACACAGTAGGTGCTTAATAAGTTATTTCTGAATGAATGGATATAAATTTATTCTTTACCACAAAGCACCAGCAATAGAAGCATCTGACTATAGCACGTGAATGTGGATGTGAGGAAGCTGCTGCTTTGGCACTGGCATTTGGGGCTTTGAGCTCTGTCTGTGCTACCAAGAGCGTAATCATAGACTCCAGTCAAGTTTTATATAAGCCAGATTTGAGGAGGAGAGAAGGTAAGGCCTATATTTTTAACATAGTATCTTAGATATAAAATTAACCAAATTAAGGCAATTTTGGAGTTGCTAAATGCTTAAGAATTACTATTCTAAAAGGCATATGAGAAAGATGCTTATACTTCTAGATCCTGGGGTATAATATATTTTCAATGTTCATAGCTATAATTTGAGACTTATTTTGAGGGTAGTAAAATATATGTGTTAATATTTTGGGAGTATTATTCATATTTCACATAAGTTTATGGTTTTCCTCTACATATATAATTTTTTTAAAGTTGAGTTCCATTCTTCACTGTAATTTAATCAATGGGACAAACAAAAAGCCTGTTTCTGATTATATAATAGAAATACCTGGTAAAATAAGCTTTATATAATAGAAATTAATTTTATAGCAGATTTTGTTACATACTTCTATTCAATTAAGGGAGAAGCAGCTGTATCATATATGATATACATTCACATAGGGGAAGAATTTTCAATGTGAGAAAATATTTAGATCAATACTCAATTATGAATACATGATAGTAAATGGGTTCCAAAATCAGGTGAAAGGCAGCCGAATAGAGAACTCTGGAAGTCCTTTTGTGTGCCAAGCAAGGGGCAAGTTTGGAAATAAGCAGAAACTGTGTAGATAAGATCCCCAGAAAGAGGCTGGTGGGATCTCACTTCCCAGATTCTAGCCTAGTCTGAAGCTTGCAGAAGAATAACCTGATCAGAAATCCCAAACCAAAGAGAAGTCAGCAGTTTTGTCACTCAACCAGCAGAGCTTTCCATCTGGTTGATAGATGTGAGTCCAGCAGCAGTCTAATCTTGTTCAGACTCAAATTCAGGTCAGGATTTGACTTGAGGGGAGTAGTCAGACATTGTCTTGAATGAGAACATTTTTATATTTACTGAAAGTTTGCAGATTCCCAGCCAGAACTGTCACTAAAACTCCATACTCCCAGGAAAACAGCAATAAGACTAGTCCAAACATTCCTGCCAATAGTGCATAGTGCTCCAGAAGAGCATAATGCAAATGAGTCCAAAATCAGAAAGTAGGATCAGAAGAATGAGGAAACAAATAAGAATTCCACCATAAAAAGGTGGAAAGTCACTAAAGAAGAAGAAAGTGATTCCAAAATATTTATAACCAAAAGCTTGAAGAAAAATAAAAATTGGATGTAATTTGAACCATAATTCCTGAAAGAGATGAATCACAAAATTTTAAGTAGATTTTTTTAATGTTCCATAAATGAAATAAGATTGCTGGTTGGCTGGGGAATGAAAGGAAATTAGAAAGAAGAAAGAATTTTAAAGAGAACTAACAGCTTGTAACAAAAGGTATAATACCTCACTCAAGCAGCAAACTCCCTGGAAGTCAGAATGAACCAAATTAGTCCATGAGATTAACAAGAAATATTCAAACAAAGTCAAAAGACTAAAATGAAAAATTGATGAAAATTTAAGTTATAGTCATAGTCAAGATCTTAAATAATTTAGCAGCCATCACTATAAAGGAGTGGAGAGTTTGGAAGACAATATTCTACAAGGCCAAAAAATATATATAGGCTTACATCTAAGAATAATATATCCAAAAAAACTGAGTATGATCATATAGGGGGAAACTGGACCACTAAAGAAATAGAGGACTTGCAAATATTCCTATTGAAAAGACCAGAACTATGCAGAAACTTTGAAATGCAAATATAAGAGTTAAGAGAAATATTAAAATGTAAAAATGAATGCCTAATCATAAGGGTCTAAACAAGGATAAAGATGAACTACTTACATTCTAATGTGAGGAGAGGATTCATGTGTTCCCTCTGAACCTGATCATCATCAAGGATCATAAAGGGAATCTAATAAGAGGGAAGGCTGGGGACTGGTTGTGTTATGTCTTGATAATCTTTAAAAAAGAATACAAAGAAAAGGGGATAGGATGGAAGTTAAAGGAAAGTTAGGGATAATTATCTCATATAATTGGAGTATACAAGTAGTAGTCTATACAAACAAGGAAGAAGGGATGAGGAAAGCATCTGACACTTGAAACCTCACTCTCATATGAACTGGTCAGGGGAGGGAAAAATACACATATAGTTTGGTACAGAAATAAATATGAGAAAAAGAGGGGAGGAGAGATGAGGATATGTAAACTAAAGGAAGGGTTATAAGCAAAGAAAACTCTAATTAGGGATACATACAAAAACATTTATGGTTCTTATTGAAGTGTCAAAGTATTGGAATCTGAGTAGATGCCTATCAATTGAGAAAGAGCTAAGCAAGTTCTGATATATAAATGTGATGGATCACTATTGTTCTGTAAGAAATGATGAATGGTATAATTTCAGAAAAATCAGGAAAGATTTATATTAACTTACACAAAGTAAAGTCAACAGAACAACTCATATGATAAAGTCAAAACACTTTAAAAGACTCGGGGTCTCTGATCAGCACAATCACAAATAATGATTCCAAAGGACCAGTGATAAAATATGTGACCTATTTCATCATAAAAAGGTGACTCAGAATGCAAAATGAGACATATAAATATTTAATGTATGTCTATATATATTATATATGTAGCATCTCATTCTCTATTTTATATCTGTAAACATATAATGTGTATATACACACATATATAGGATATGGGCAATGCAGAAATTTGTTGTGCTTGACTGAATGTGTTTCTAACAAGGATTTTGTTTTTTGCTTTTCATTCATTCTCAATTTGGGACTGAGTGGGAAGAGGGAAAGATGGATTTTTGCTGATTAAAAAATTAATTTTTACAAAAGAACTGAACAGAAGCATAATAATAAAACATGTCTATATCACAGTCTTATTAGAAACAGGAAGAGTTTGTGGCATCTGAACTCATACTAAAAAATTATGAAAAGGAAAAAGTTATTACTTGGAAAATTAAGCACAAATGGAGAATTTCCAGGATTATCTCCCCCATTGACTAGGGCTAGACCAAGAAAATCCGAGGCTTAGAAAAGCTTAAAGAAAGTATTTTTTGTTTGTTTTTTTACTTCTAAATAATATTTTATTTGATCATTTCCAAGCATTATTCATTAGAGACAAAGATCATTTTCTTTTCCTCCCCCCTCCCATAGCCGACTCCACTTGGTATCACATGTGTTCTTGATTCGAACCCATTGCCATGTTGTTAGTATTTGCATTAGAGTGTTCATTTAGAGTCTCTCCTCTGACATGACCCCTCAACCGCTGTAGTCAGGCAGTTGCTTTTCCTCGGTGTTTCTACTCCCACAGTTTGTCCTCTGCTTGTGGATAGTGTTTTTCTCCTAGATCTCTGCAGATTGTTCAGGGACATTATACTGCCACCAATGGAGAAGCCCATTACATTCGATTATACCACAGTGTATCAGTCTCTGTGTACAATGTTCTCCTGGTTCTGCTCCTCTCACTCTGCATCACTTCCTGGAGGTTGTTCCAGTCTCCATGGAATTCCTTCACTTTATTATTCCTTTTAGCACAATAGTATTCCATCACCAACATATACCACAATTTGTTCAGCCATTCCCCAATTGATGGGCATGCCCTCATTTTCCAATTTTTGGCCACCACAAAGAGCGCAGCTATGAATATTTTTGTACAAGTCTTTGTGTCCATTATCTCTTTGGGGTACAGACCCAGCAGTGCTATGGCTGGATCAAAGGGTAGATATTCTTTTGTCGCCCTTTGGGCATAGTTCCAAATTGCCCTCCAGAATGGTTGGATCAGTTCACAACTCCACCAGCAATGAATTAATGTCCCTACTTTGCCACATCCCCTCCAGCATTCACTGCTTTCCTCTGATGTCATGTTCGCCAATCTGCTAGGTGTGAGGTGATACCTCAGAGTTTGATTTACATCTCTCTGATTATCAGAGATTTAGAACACTTCTTCATGTGCTTATTAATAGTTTTGATTAAAGAAAGTATTTTTTAAAAACCACCAGAGGGAGAAAAGACAAAGCAAGTGGCCAGTCCTTGGCAATCCTGTAACAAATGGCAGTGGGATATGCATTTAATAAATTTATACACCTGATTTTAGTTAGGAAGAAAATGAATAGGCATGGCTACATTCATGCCACTCTGAGTCCTAAAGCAAATTAAAAATATGCAGGAAAATATCACAAGTTGAATCTAATGGCACCAACTTCCATAAGGAGTCAAAACAGTGAGGAGAGTTCCTCCTAAATCAGAAGTGTTGATAAAACTAAATTTCTGTTTATTCCCTGGAGAATGAAGATGAGCAGAAAATGCTATGAGAAATGTATTAGGGTCAAACCAACTCCCACCAAAATGAAAGGGAAGCAATATGCTTTCTGGATTTTCCAATGCTTTCCTCATTTAAAAATCAAGTCAATGAATAACAAAAATCAAAAGACAGAGAAAGGTAAATTTGAATGACTTCTAGGGGGAGCTCTCCTAGTTTCCATCAGAAGTCATCATTCCCATTCAGTAATTGTACTGCCTTTGGAAAATACATAATTTGTTTCAAGCTCAAGCCACAGAATAATGGGCTAGACATTGCTTCCCATCCCCTGAGATGTACCTGGGGTCCCAGACAACTTTCAAGTATCACTCTCTTCTGTGAGTGGCTCAAGATAACTGGCTATTCCCAGTAAATCTTTGTTAAATTATCCAAGTTAGTGTCATTAGGGAAAATGAGAAAACAAACAAAAATAAATCCCTATTTTTTCTATTTGCTAGAAACTTGAAGATTAGAAAATCCCAGGAGTAAAGGGGCTTCATAGAATGGAGAGACCTGAAGTGGAGATTAGTGAGCTGAGACCCAAGTTTAAGGGTGAGGAGAAAAAATAGTGGCATCATACAGTGCATGAGGCTTATTGTTGATGTGGCACCATGAATCAGAATCTACTTAATCATTCCAATACCAGTGGTCAGAACTAACAGAATGAGCTACTCTGGGGAAATACAGCATACAATGCTTCTGAATAAGTAAAAGAATAAATAAGGCCTGGTTCCTCAAAAAGCACCATTTCTGGAATTCGCAGACCTAGATTCAGATTCTGATTCTGCCACTTAACTATATGACTTTGGGCAAGTCACCTCACAGGACCTCACTGTAAAATTAGGGGGTTGAACTTTAAGGGATGTCTGAGGTCCCTTGCAGCTAGAGATATCTGCTACTGTGTTGATGTGATAAATGCTTTAGGAAAGAAAGAAAAGTACACTGAGAAAATAAATTATTTGAAAGTTTCTTTAATATCAAGGTTAATGATCTAGATATTTTTTAAAACAGGAAAGGGAAGAAAAACTGGGATCTCAATAGTAATGAAATGCAGAGAAGATTTCCTATTGCTTGGCCTTCTTCAGAAAGATTTGAGTAAAAAGAACAACCTTACTGGATTCTCCAGACAAAGCTTCTTGCTCAATGCTAAATGGGAATGACTCACAAAGAGAGAAGGAGCATCAAACATCTATGTGGAAACATCTGTGTAGAACAAACATCCTGGTGGACTTAAGCGTCCTGTCCTCTCTCCCCAGGATTTGTCACTGGAGTTAACTTTGCATCACAAAACCATTCCTTAATGGATCTGAGATTTTTTTTTAGTCAAAAATGATTCTCTCTATAGTACATGAGTAAGCCTTTCCCTCTAGAGACTGCATGTTTTGTACGTGTCAAGAGAGATAGGAAAGGAGAGAGAGAGAGAGAGAGACAGAGAGAGAGAGAGACAGAGAGAGAGAGAGAGAGAGAGAGAGAGAGAGAGAGAGAGAGAGAGAGAGAGAGAGAGAGAGAGAGAGAGAGAGAGATGGAATAGCTTTCTACTAAAGGAAAAACATTTCTTTGTAACTGTGCTGAGAAGTTTCTGCAGGCAGCTCCAATTGGGTTATATTCAGGTGTTCTCTTTTTCTAAACTAATAATAACCTGGAAACAGCTACATCTGACACTCAAGCACAGCAGAAAGCTAAAGAATTCAAGGCTCCAAAAAACAAATCAAAAAAGTGTCACCAGTGTAATGATATTTTCTCAACAGTCCAGTACTATTCCAATCATCAGTTGTGGGTAGGAAGGAGCCCAGTCACTCATATCTGCAGTGAGTCATACATATCTGTCATTATCCGGTTTGTGAATGAATCACTGAGACACAGTAATATAACCCATGAATAAAAATAAAAACAAGTCAATAAAGGCATCCAAATATGACTGCAGGCCCTTTCTAAAAAGTTTTGAACATTAGTTCAAAACAAATTAAATGTGGTCAGTGATTCCATGTCACTCATTTAAAAGCTAGATTTTTACCTGACCAATGAGGAATTAGAAATGCTGCTGCCTGCATAGCCTGTGTGATTGACCTAAAGGCACTATGGCAAGCATTACGCCAGGTAACAAAGCTGAAAAGAGCTAGTGTTTAAGGGACTGAAAGTTAAAAACTGAAGGGAAAAAAGGCATCGTGTAAATTCATGTGCATGTTAGCTGGACAAAGAGCTCTCTTGTTTGCTAGAGTATATATAGTATGGTGTTTAGGAAAAAGTATTATGAGACAAGGCTGATATCAGATTGTAAAACCTTGACGTTGCCTCTCCTCTGGATGCTCTCCAGTTCCTTAATATCCAGAATTGAGTAGTAATAACAACAGTTCACATTTGAAGTACACATTAGTCAGTCAATAAATATTTGTTAAGCACCTATTATGTGCTATGCAATGTACTAAGCTATAGGGATTCAAATAGGCAAAAGGCAGTCCTTATTCTCAAAGACCTTACAGTCTAATTAGATAGAAAAGGGGGAGGGGGGAAATATATGTTTCAAAAAAGATACAGCATACAAGATAGACAATCAAAAGAGAGAAGGCATTGGATAAGAAGAATGGGGAAAGACTTCCTGGAGAAGGCAGGATTTTTTCCTAGGACTCAAATGAAACCAATGATGCCAGGTGGCAAAGATGAGGAGGCAGAGCATTCCAGCCAGGAGAGACAGTGAGAGGAAATAGACAGAGTGAGGAAATGGAATGTCTCGTGAAAGGAACTACAAGGAGATCAGTGCCACTGGATGGAAGAGTACGCTGGAGGGATTGTAAACCATCAGGAGACTGAAAGGGTGGGGGAAGGAGGAGCCTTTTACAACAATCTTTAAATGGCAGAGGATTTTATATTTTATCCTGGAAGTCCATTAGAGTTTATTGAGTAGGAGGCATGATGTTGTCAGATCTGTACATTAAGAAGATGACTTTGATAGCTGAATGAAGAATGGTCTGGAGTAGGAGAGACTTGCAGCAAGGAGTCCAGTGAACAGAGTATATTGTATTAATCCAGTTAGGAGGTGATGAGACCCTGTACCCAAGAGAGAATAAAAGGGGGCATTTATAAGAGATGTTTTGTGAGGTAGAAGGTAGAATTTATAAGTCTGAAGAGTTGATTAGAGATGGGAGGCATATGAAAAAGAGTGAGGAATGGAGGATGACACTAGTCTACAAGACTGAGTAACTGGAAGGATGGTGGTATTCTTGACAATAATAGAGAAATTAGGAAGAGGTGAAGGCTTGGGCATAAAGCTGTCAAGTTCATCTTTGGGTATGTTGAATTCAAGATGTCTGTGGGACATTAAGCTCAAGATAATCCAATAGGTAATTGGAAATGTGAGCCTGGAAGTCAGCAGAGTAGTTAGGGCTAGATAAGTAGATTTAAGAAGCATTAGTACAGAGTTGACAATTTAATTTATTGTATCACTCATGAGATCGCTAAGTGAAATAGTATAAAGGGAGAAGAGAAGAAGGCCCAAGACAGAGTGCTGTGGGACACACAGTTAGCAGACATGACCCAGATGCAGATTCCACAAAGACTAAGGAGGGGTCAAAGAGGTGGAAGGAAAATCAGAAGAGCAATGTAATACAAACCTAGAGAGAAGAAAATATCACTGAAAAGAGGATAAGCAACCGTATAAAAGGTTAAAGTGGTTAAGAAGGATGATTATTGAGAAAAGGCCACTAGATTTAGTAATTACTAATTGGTAATGTTGGAGTAGGTGACTGAGCAGTTAAATGATAAGGTCAGAAGCCAGATGTCAGAGAGGGAAAATGAAGAAAATGTATCATTTTCATAAAATCTAAGATTAAAAATAATTTTTGAGAGAAATTTCAGGAAAAGAAGCTCACCAACTCCCCAAATCAAGAAAGTGAACTGTTTGGAGAAGGCACAATAAAGAAGTCTGCAGGAACTATACACCACATCAGAAGATCTAGAATGAATACACCTACAGGCGCATTGACAAAAAGCCAATTAGGGGGCAATCCCCTTTGGAACAAGAGTTTATATTAAAAAAAAATGTGTTCAACTCCCTTCAGTTCAATTAATTACATACAAAGTTCATTCTAGATCTTCTGATGTTGTGTATGGTTTCTGCAGACTTCTTTATGGTGCCTCCTCCAAACAGTTCACTTTCTTGATTTGGGGAGTTGAGGAGCTTCTCTTTTTCCCCTTGTATCCCCAAATTATTGTGATTTCTTTTAGTGCAATATTGTATGCACCTCTAGTCAAAAGATGTTTAGAGATATAAGCGAATTATGAGAAATGATTCATTGGGGAGACTAGGCATGCAAATCTGGGAGATTTTAACATGCTCATCTCCCAAGAGAATCACAGGGGAGATTGTGAAGAGAGAATTAAACCATTTGTTTATTTTTAATGTAATCAATCAGCAACCTTTAATTTAATCAAGCAAGAATTTAAAGTAACAGGTCCAGGTGGATTCACAAATGAATTCTATCAAACATTCAAAGAACAGCTAACCCCAATATTATACAAACTATTTGACAGAATAAGCAAAGAAGGAGTTCTACCAAATTCATTTTACAACACAAGCATGGTACTGATCCCAAAACCAGGCAGGTCAAAAACAGAGAAGGAAAACTACAGATAAATCTCCTTAATGAATATAGATGCAAAAATCTTAAATAGAATACTAGCAATAAGACTCCAGCAAGTCATCACAAGAGTTATTCATTATGACCAGGTAGGATTCATACCAGGAATGCAAGGATAGTTCAATATCAGGGAAACTATCCACATAATTGACCATATTAACAAGCAAACTGACAAAAATCACATGATTATCTCAATAGATGCAGAAAAAGCCTTTGACAAAATGTAACACCCATTCCTATTGAAAACACTAGAAAGTAGAGGAATAGAAGGGCCTTTCCTAAAAATAATCAACAGTATATATCTAAAACCATCAGCAAACATCATCTGCAATGGGGATAAACTCAAAGTCTTCCCAATAAGATCAGGAGTGAAACAAGGATGCCCATTATCACCTCTATTATTTAACATTGTACTAGAAACACTAGCAGTAGCAATTAGAGAAGAAAAAGAAATTGAAGGTATTAAAATCGGCACTGAGGAGACACAGCTATCACTCTTTGTGGATGATATGATGGTCTACTTAACGAATCCTAGAGAATCAACCAAAAAGCTAGTCGAAATAATCAACAACTTTAGCAAAGTCGCAGGATACAAAATAAACCCACATAAGTCATCAGCTTTTCTGTATATCTCCAAACCATTTCAGCAGCAAGAATTAGAAAGAGAAATTCTATTTAAAATCACCCTAGACAATATAAAATACTTAGGAATCTATCTGCTGAGACAAACAAAAGAACTATATAAACACAACTACAAAACACTCTCCACACAATTAAAACTAGATCTAGGGGGCAGCTGGGTAGCTCAGTGAATTGAGAACCAGGTCTAGAGATGGGAGGTCCTAGGTTCAAATCTGGCCTCAGCCACTTCCTAGTTGTGTGACCCTGGGCAAGTCATTTGAGCCCCATTGCCTAGCGCTTACCACTCTTCTGCCTTAGAGCCAATACACAGTATTGACTCCAAGACAGAAGGTAGGGGTTTAAAAAAAAAAAACTAGATCTAAACAATTGGAGAAACATTGATTGCTCATGGGTAGGACAAGCTAACATAATAAAAATGACAATCCTGCCCAAATTAATTTACTTATTTAGTGTCATACCCATTGAACTACCAAAAAACTTTTTTACTGAATTAGAAAAAACCATAACAAAGTTTATTTGGAAGAACAAAAGATCAAGGATATCCAGGGAAATCATGAAAAAAATGCTAAGTAAGGACTTGCAGTCCCAGATCTCAAACTATACTATAAAGCAGTGGTCATCAAAACAATTTGGTACTGGCTAAGAGACAGAAAGGACAATCAGTGGAATAGACTAAGGGTAAATTACCTCAGCAAGACAGTCTATGATAAACCCAAAGATGCCAGTTTTGGGGACCAAAACCCACTATTTGATAAAAAAAAAAAACTGCTGGGAAAATTGGAAGACAGTATGGGAGAGATTAGGTTTGGATCAACATCTCACACCCTACACCAAGATAAACTCAGAATAGGTGAATGACCTGAATATAAAGAAGGAAACTATAAGCAGATTAGGCAAACACAGAATAGTATACTTGTCAGATCTTTGGGAAAGGAAAGACTTTAAAACAAAGCAAAAGCTAGAAAAAAGTCACAAAATGTAAAATCAATAGTTTTGATTACATCAAATTAAAAAGGTTTTGTACAAACAAAACTAATGCATTCAAAATTAGATGGGAAGCAACAAATTGGGAAACAGTCTTCATTACAAAAACCTCTGACAAAGGTCAATTACTCAAATTTATAAAGAACTAAACCAATTGTACAAAAAATCAATCCATTCTCCAATTGATAAATGGGCAAGGGATATGAATAGACAATTTTCAGTTAAAGAAATCAAAAATATTAATGAGCACATGAAAAAGTGCTCTAAATCTCTAATAATCAGAGAAATGCAAATCAAAACAACTCTGAGGTATCACCTCACACCTAGCAGATTGGCGAACATGACAGCAAAGGAAAGTAATGAATGCTGGATGGGGTATGGCAAAGTTGGGACATTAATGCATTGCTGGTGGAGTCGTGAATTGATACGACTATTCTGGAGGGCAATTTGGAACTATGCCCAAAGGGTGATAAAAAAAAAATGTCTTCCCTTTGATCCAGCCATAGCACTGCTGGATTTATGCCCCAAAGAGATAATAAGGAAAAACACATGTACAAGAATATTCATAGCTGCACTCTTTGTGGTGGCAAAAAAACTGGAAAATGAGGGCATGCCCTTCAATTGGGGAATGGCTAAACAAATTGTGGTATATGTTGGTGATGGAATACTATTGTGCTCAAAGGAATAATAAAGTGGAGGAATTCCATGGAGACTGGAACAACCTCCAGGAAGTGATGCAGAGTGAAAGGAGCAGAGCCAGGACAACATTATACACAGAGACTGATACACTGTGGTACAATCGAATGTAATAGACTTCTCCATTAGTGGCAATGCAGTGATCCTGAACAACTAGGAGGAATATATGAGTAAAACCACTATCCACATCCAGAGGAAACAGAGTGGGAGCAAAAACATCGAAGAAAAACAAGTGCTTGAATACATGGGTCGATGGGATATGGTTGGGGATGTAGACTCTAAATGAACATCCTAATGCAAACACCTACATGGAAATAGGTTCTGATGAATGACTCAAGTAATACTCAATGAAATTGCACATTGGCTACAGGAAGGGTGGGTGGAGGGGAAGGAGGGAAATAAAGTGAGTATTGTAACCAAAAAATAAAGTAAAATTTTAAATAAAATTAAAAAAAAAGAATTTAAAGTACCCCCTACTTAACACTTGGTAAGTTACTAGGTAAGAGTTCACAAATCACTTACTAGAAAAAAAGTTCATACCAACAAAGGTCATAAGCACTGCCCCCCCCCCCCTCCTTGAAGCAGTGCTAGGCACTGGGAGACTGTGATTGTTTCCTGTGAAGTGGGAGAGAAACAGTGGGACACTTTCTTCAGCATAAGCTTTGGTGAGATTCTTGGTGGTCTTAGCCCCATGTGTACTGAAGGTTCTTAACAGATTTTTCAGTGTCTCCTGGCTCTTTGGATTTTGGCCTTCTAATTAGGACTTTGGATTCTGGTGCGATTTGCTTTCAGATTTGCATTGAAGGTCTGGAGGCATTAGGATTAGGATTTAGGGTATTTGTAGCTAGACAATTTTTTCTACCTCATTCCTATATTTCCTACTTTAATATCTCTACCTTGCTGTAAATAAAAGCTGCTTACAATCATTTTGACTGAAGAAGTTAATTATTTTTATATATGGAGACCACAATAATTTGTTTAATTCTTATATTTGTCAAACCCATTTTTAATTATTACAACAGGAAGAAGAGGCACTAGTCATAGATAGCTTTGTCAAGGATTATAGCCACAAAAGAGAGAAGAGATATAGGATGGTAACTATCAAGGATGGATGGAGTTAAGTGATGGGGATTTTTGAGGATGAGGTAGGTATACGAATGTCTATAGGTAAAACAGAAGCAGCAAGTAGACCAAATGAGGAAAAGGCATAGCGAGAATAAAAAGCAAACTATTAGAGAGATGGGATATTATGGGATCACTTGTACATAGAAAGGGGTTTGAATTTCCACCATGAAGAGAAGCACCACCTCTTCATGTAAGAGATATGAAAAGATGAGGTCACATCTGAGAAATATTAGTTGAGAAGTGGGGAAGAATAAGTGGCCTTGGTTTTTCTTTTTTTCAGCAAAATATGAGGCAATGTTCTCAACTGAGAGGAGAGGTGGTAGGGAACTACAAAACTCTGAAGGGGGATGACCCAATTTCAAATCTACCTAACTATACTCTTGTCTAGTTTCCTTATTGACTAATGGTGAGCTAGAGGCTAAACATTCAAGGAACACATAAGGAACTTTATCAGCATAAACTACCTCTGCATCATTATTCCAATTTACCAGTCTGGCAACTCTGTCAAAAAAGCAGATGAATTTAATTGAGCATGACCTGTTTGATAAAGGCATGCTGACTCTCAGTAATTACCCCCTTCCTTTCCTAAAAGTTCACAAACCACCCCTTTAATAACACTTCCTAGACTTTCTTCCCAAAATATGTCAAATTCACTAGCCTAGAGTTTGCAGACTCCACTTTCTTCCCTTTTGGGGGGAGAGGAAGGAATATTTGTCTGAATCAAGTCCTATAACAATCTTATTTGCCAAAGTTTTTTGAAGATCACTTACACTGAGTCAACCACTAAATCTGTCAGTTCTTTCAACTTCCTGTAATATAGTTCTTCTAATCCTAGTGACTCGGGCTACTCAAGAAAAACCTGATACTCTATTCACTTTCTGTTTATTTGCCTTGGTCATCACCTACTTATTGACCATTTTATTCTGTCCTTTTCCATTCCAAGGACCATAATTCTTGAAGGAAAAAAAACAGAAGCAAATTAAGTATTGAGTGCTAGTTTCTCTCTGTTTACTATTTTCTGCCCCAGCCATTAGTTCTATCTCTTCCTTTGTCATGAACATTTGCGGTACATTGGATTTTTTAAGTGGCCAGTATTACAGGAGAATTGGGAAGGTTCCTGTCAAGAAGGGCAGTCATTGTGTTATGTCTAGGCTCAAGGCTGGTGCATTTGTTTATTAGCAAGTTTTTAACATATTTTACCAGTACTGTACTTACCATACTATACATTTGAGCAAATAAAAAAAATTTGTTAAATAAAATGTTTTCTTTTATATGCAACATAATATCCAAAATTTCAAAGCACCCACATTGAGAACCATTGATTTCTTTGAAAGTCATCTTTTTTCCTAGCATAGCTTTTTAAAAAAAACAAACATTTTTGTTTGCAAATATAGGTTGGAAACTCAGGAAAGAGAAATAAGGGGAGGAAAAAAAATATATATATATATAAATCTCCTACCTAGAGGTAGTATTTGAATGTGGTTGCCAAGAGAGGTACTTTAGAAAAAAGAAAAGAGTAGAGCTAAGAATCAACCTTAGGAGAACACTAACATTAGAAAGAAGATATGGCACAAATCCAAAAGAGAAATAAATAGTGATATACAAGTAAAAGAAGAGCCAGAAGATTATATCTCTCTGGCCAAGGAAGGAAAATATATCCAGTAGAATATAATGGCTAGTGGTAAATGAAAATGATTTGGGGAGGTTTTTTAATGTTATTGAATAAGCAATAAGGAGGTCGTTAGTGTCCTTTGAGAGGGTATTTTCAGAGGAGTAGTAAGGTGAAAGGCTAGTTGCCAAAAGTTGGAAAGAATAGGTAGTTAGGAAATACTTCCTGTGTGCTGCCATTGGGCTGCTAAGGCAGAGGAGTAGATGATGTGAAAAAAATGTTGTCAGGCACCGTGGAGATGGGTAAGGGAGCAACTCCACCTGAGTTCCTCTGAACTCTGGGGGAAAGGGAGTGGCAGCCAAGTGCCCAGGGAGAGTTCTCTACATGACATTTTTGGCATCTGTGCCATAGGTTCACCATCACTGATTTAGTCCATCTGACCAAGAATCCCTTCTACAATGTCTTTGACAAGCAATCATCCAGCTTTCTCTAAGAGGTTTCTAAAGAGAGAAATTCTATCTTCCAAAGTACAAAATAGCAATTATCCCCTTTGGAATAATTTTAATTTTTAGGAAGACTTTCCTCACATCCAGCTTAAATTCTTCTTCAAGAAGTTTAGCAGCAAAGGAAAAAAAAAGTATAGGAGCTGGATAAACTAGAAAAAATAATATATAACTTTTTTAAAGATTATGGAGAAATTGAAAAATGGGCAAGGGACATGAATAGGCAATTTTCAGTTAAAGAAATCGAGACTATTAATAAGCACATGAAAAAGTGTTCTAAATCTCTTATAATCAGAGAGATGCAAATCAAAACAACTCTGAGGTATCACCTCACACCTAGCAGATTGGCCAACATGACAGCAAAGGAAAGTAATGAATGCTAGAAGGGATGTGACAAAGTAGGGACATTAATGCATTGCTGGTGGAGTTGTGAATTGATACAACTATTCTGGAGGGCAATTTGGAACTATGCCCAAAGGGCGATAAAAGAATATCTACCCTTTGATCCAGCCATAGCACTGCTTGGTTTGTACCCCAAAGAGATAATGGGGAAAAAGACTTGTACAAGAATATTCATAGCTGCACTCTTTGTGGTGGCCAAAAATTGGAAAATGAGGGAATGCCCTTCAATTGGGGAACGGCTGTATACGTTGTGGTATATGTTGTTGATGGAATCCTATTGTGCTCAAAGGAATAATAAAGTGGAGGAATTCCATGGAGACTGGAACAACCTCCAGGAAGTGATGCAGAGTGAGAGGAGCAGAACCAGGAGAACATTGTACACAGAGACTGACACATTGTGGTACAATCAAACGTAATGGACTTTTCCATTAATGGCTTTACAATGTCCCTGAACAATCCACAGGGATCTATGAGAAAAAAAAACAACTATCCTCAAGCAGAGAACAAACTGAGGGAGTAAAAACACCGAGGAAAAGCAACTGCTTGACTACAGAGGTTGAGGGGACATGATGGAGGAGAGACGTAAATGAGCAACCTAATGCAAATACCAACAACAAGGAAATGGGTTCAGAGCAAGGACACATGTGATACCCAGAGGAATCTCGGTTAGGCTAGGGGTGGCGGGGGGGGGGGGGGGGGGGGGGGGGGGGGGAGGTAGGAGGAGGAAAAGAAAATTGAAAATTATCTCTGTTTCCAATGAATTATGTATGAAAATGATCAAATAAAATAATGTTTTAAACACTAAAAAAAATAAAGATTATGGAGAGATGAACATGTTTATGGGAAGATGAGAAAAAAATAGTGGCGAGGAAGTGAAGTTGCATAAAATTGAGAAGAGGAAATAACTGCTGGGGCAAGTCTTGGTGTAGGGAATGGGATCATGGTTAAATATGGAGAATTAGCTTTAGGGAATAGCATGGTTGTTTAATATATTTTTGAAGAATATAACATGACTTATTGCCATAACAGCTAGAGATATATGTTTGAACAAAGTGAAGCAATTGTACTAGAGAAGCAGAAAAAAAAAACTCAGAATTTCATCCATGGAAACCAGAAAGCATCCTTAAGAAATGTTGAGGGAGGAGTAATTCAAGACCGGCCCACTATAATCCTGTGACCTTGTTAAAGGGCCAGCTCAAAATACTCGGCCAAGTTTTTGGATACTTGGTGTTCTTCCAAGAGATGAGCAATTTCTAACTCTTTAAATTCATAATTATTCTACTCAGAAATTCCTGGGGTTTCCTGGAATTTCAATTAAAAATTCAAGCTCCTCTAGCAATAATTCTCAAGTAGCACAGCTTTTGCTATAATGCTCCCTCCCTTATGTCCCCTCCAAATATCACATAATGCATATACATACTATCTCAATTGATGTGCAATTTTCACTACCAGAAAATATGATTTCATTAGCATTCATGCAGAATGAGAATGCTTTAGGCACTTATTTGGTATTTACAAAGTTACCCTTTGTGTTCATGTTTCCTGTTTCCTCTCATCTGCATCCAAGTCATCTTTCTTAGTAATTACGTGAAAAAAGGAACTACAACTAAACAATGACTTTATAGAACTTAACACATAACAATGACATATCAGAGAATAATTTAAGTGGTATGTATGATAAAATAATAATAATAATAATAATATCTCCCACATATGGAGTACTCTACAGTTTACAAATTTCTTTCCTCTCAAAATTCCTGTGAGATGTGATAAAAGAAACATTATCATGGGAGCAGCTGGGTTGTCTCAGTGGTTTGAAAGCCAGGCCTAAAGACAGGAGACTCTAACTTCAAATCTGGCCTCAGATACTTCCTAACTGTGTGGCCCTGGGCAAGTCACTTAACCCCCATTACCTAGCACTGTGATGGCAAACCTATGACACATGTGTCAGCATTGACATGCATAGCCATTTTCAATGACATGCAGCTGCATGCGGGCTCAGAGAGCCTGGGGACACCAGAGCCATGTGCCCACAGCTATGGCTGTGGCCATGCTCCAGCCTGGTCCTGGGGGGAGGGCTGCTCCCTGCGATGGCTGTGGGGGTAGGGGGTGAGTGGCAGCAACTCAGGTGCATGGGGCTCCCACAGGTACGTGGTGAGCCAGGCTGACAGGAGGCTGCTGCTGCTCTTGCAGTGCCCTTAGGCCAGCTGGCTGGGGAGTAGTGGGGCAGTACCAGGCTGGGCCTGAGGAAAACTGGGCAGGGTTCCAGCCCACATGCAAGGAAGGAGTGCCTGGAACTGATTACCAGACACTTTTAGCAATGGCTTTACTCACAATTTTTCCCTCTATGTACTTTTGTGAGACCTTATTCTAAGCATAAAATAATTTCAATAATTTCAATAAAACCAACAAAAGAAACAGATTGACAGATGAAGTTAGGAGCCCTTGCTTGGACTTGAAGTGTACAAAATACCAACTTTCAATTGAAGATTTAGCCAATGAAATTCAGCAACAAAAAAGTCATTAATGGGCAGGTTAAAGATTTCCCCTCCACCTCACTTATCTTAGTTCATGGCACCCCACACAAGTTAAATAATATCAAGAACAACAAAAGAAACTGACTGACAGATGAACAAAGAAGTCACTAAGCAGTAAAGTGATATAATTAGTTTTTGGTTTATTAAATAAAGTTATATATTACAATTATACATTTTTGTTATTTAAACTATAAATATTGCAAAATTATGTTTGATTTTTTCTTGAAGTGACACACCACCCCAGTTATGCTCAGTTTTTTTTTGTGAATTTTGACATACCATGCTCAAAAGGTTGCCCATCACTGCCCTTACTGCTCTTCTACTTTGGAACTAATACACAGGATTGATGCTGTGCATCAATAAAGGTCAAGGCTTTGGGCTTGAAGGGGGAGAATCTAGAGAGAAGAAAGGGAGAACCTAGAAGAGAAGAAAGAAGGTAGAAGTCAAGAACAGAGCAGGCAGTTGAGAAGGAAAAAGGAAGAAACATATAGGCTAGGGATCACATAGTCAAGTTACTTATAGGAATGATTGTCTACCCTAACTAATAAACTTTATAAAATATATATCTAGGTAGAAATATTATTCCAATTCTTACACATTTGAGGTAGGAGCTGCATGGTTACTACTTCTATTTTTCAGATAATGATACAGAGCCAAAGTATAAAGGAAAGGGAAGGGAAAGGGAAAGGGAAAGGGAAAGGAAAAGGAAAAGGAAAAGGAAAAGGAAAAGGAAAAGGAAAAGGAAAAGGGAAAGGGAAAGGGGAAGGGGAAGGGGAAGAGGAAGGGAAGGGAAAAGAGAGGAACATGTGAAATGTCTTTCACATATGAAGGACTGTCATGTGGGAAAGGGATTAGGTCCCAGAGGAAAATGAATAGAAACCGAAGAGATACATTTTAGACTTGTCAATAATAGCTAATAATAAGAGCTAACATTTATATAGCAATTGTGATAAGCACTGTACTAAGCACTTTGTAATTATCTCAGTTGGTCTTTACAACACACCTAGTAAGTGTCTGAGACTGGATTTGAATTCAGGTCTTACTGACTTCAGTGCCACCAATGCATCTGCTTTACCACCTAGCTGCCCCACCTTTTTTATTTTATCAAGAACATCTCACAATTAAAGCTATCCAAAAGTGAAATGGCCTATGGAAGGGTGTGTTGAATTATCCTTCCATTGAATATCTTCAAGTAGAGGTTGGATGATTTTTTTGTCAATTATATTAGTGGAGATTTCTTTTGTGTGCAGATTGGACTACCTAGACATTAAAGTCTCTTCCACATCTAAATCCTGTGATTTTGTGTAACATATAGAGAATTTTATAATTATAAGATGCTATTAAAATGAAAACTTTTATTATTATTTACAATATATACTATTAATGCAGAAGCCTTGGCAAGGAGAATTAGGTAAATACTCTGGACCTTTTTTTTTCTGGACAAAGTAATAAAATAAGATTATCCTCACTTTATAAATGGATAGATAATGTGAGACAGGATGAGGTGAAAGGAGGTGAAAAGTTATCAGGACAATCAAGAAAATACAGAATTAACTCTCTCGTGCAGTCCCACATGGACAGAAGAGTGGTGGCCATTGTGTTGTAGTTGTTGTTGTTTTCTATTTAACACATAATAAATACAGAAAAGACAGAAAATGGTTTGGAAAGAGGACCACTTCTGGAATCAAATTTGTGTTCAGTTTCTGGCTGCAACATTTAAATAGAGTAATAATAAATTACTGGAAACATTGTTACTCTCTCAGCTTTATTAGCTTTAATTTCTTAGTTTCCTCATCTACAAAATAGGGATCCCAACTATGGAACTTAACCTCATATCTATGCTGTAAGAATCTGATGAGTATATCAGTGTTTTGTTTTGATGAAAGTATTTTCAAAGTGCTTTACAAATTTGAGATAGTTCCAAAATCAAGATGTCAAGTGATAGAGTAGGGAACTATAAAGTAATAATGTGATTCCCATTCAAACCACCATACAGGGGACAGCACTGTAGATAGAGTGCTAGGGCTGGAGACAGGAAGACCTGGGTTCAATTCTGGCCTCAGATACTTCCTAACTATGTAACCTGGGCAAGTCACTTAACCCTGATTGCCTAGTCCTTTAGAATTGATACTAAGACAGAAGGTGAGGTTTGCTTGTTTTTTTAAGTCTACTAGACAAGCACAATACCTATATATCTGATTTTGTCTTTTGAAAAGCATATTAGATGATTCAAATAAAAAACTTGAATTATACCTGGCCACTCAGAAGCATCACAAATACCATGCAATTATCTGGGACTAGTCTACTGTAACTGGTTCCTGGACTGAGAGAGTATTTCTGGAACTCTCCAAGATTTTTCTAAAAAGGCAGGAGTAAGGATACCAAAAACCTTTCATCCTAAACATGAAGGTAGTTGATGTGCCCAGATATACCCCTAACCCTAACAGAGGTGTCTTCTCCTTCTCTTGTCTTCTGAACAATTCCTTGGTTGAAGTCTTTAACAAATCCTAGGTAGATGTTATTCCATTAACACCATAGCCAAGCTCTACCCTTGGGCTTTGCCTTTAAAAGTAGGAGGAGGGAATGGCTAAAGAGGGGATGGGATAGCTAATGAGAAAGCATAGAAACACAGCCTATGTTCCTAGTGGGGAGGTTTAGATGTCTCCAAGATCCATTCAGGGAAATATGCAGCCCTCAGAGAAACCATATGCATATCTTAGAGGGAAAGAAATCAGCACAAGGTGAAAACACAGTGATGGAAATGCTGTATCAAGCCTAAGACATGGGCCAAATCATTAGTTATGAGAATATTCATGAAGGAGCAATGAGGTACAGAGATATAGAAAAGAGGATCATCAACAAAGAACTTTACCTTTCATTGACATTTTGAGTTATATAGACTCTTTAGGTAAGGACTTGATGTTAGAATGAAAGAAAGCCAGGGAGCTGGGGAGCCTTCCAATGTAATACTCTAAGTCTGAGGAATGTACATTTCTCTAAAGAAGGTAGAAGCCAACTGGAAAGCCTAGGAGAGATATCCTGGCCAAATTCAATCCCAAGTCTTTTTAAATTTCCTGCCAAGTTAAAGAATCCTGTCCCATATTTAATGTCATTATCCTGAGTACTTGAATATGAATTTAGGGTCCTTAACCCTTTTTGCAGAATCTTTGTCACAAATGAAATTCTTATGTTCCCATGGGAAACCCTGGTATGGACACTAACCAGAGATTTTTCAGAGAAATCCCTTAAGATTGAACCCAGAGTGTGTAAACCCAAAAAGTTACTTTCCTGTAGTTCTGGGCCACCTGATATATATAACATATTTATCGCAGAACTGATAAAGTTAGAAGGAAGAACTTCAGATATTATCTACTCCAATCCATACCTAAAAATGACATACCAGACATGTGGCCATATAGCCTTTGCTTAAAGCCTTCTCATTGGGAAAAGGGAAGGAAGAGGGAAAATGGCATCTTCATAGGGGGAATCTATTCCATTTTTAGGTATTCCAAATATTATCAAAAGTTTTTTCTAACTACAAAATAACATATCTTGGGTTCATCTCTGTCTTGCTCTTCATACCAATATCACCAAGTACATGCTAAAGATCTCTACCTTAGAGTTCCAGAGATGTTTCAATTATATCTAAAACAAAGCCCATTGGTTTTTTTCCTAACTTCTCATTCCTCTTCCTCCAAACTGACCTATTTCTGTCATGAGAAACACAATCTTTCCAGTTGCAGTTTTCTAGCTCTCATGTGATCCTCAGCTCTTCCCTCTCCTCCTATATCCAAATATATCCAAAGAACTGAACAGCTCTTCTGTTGGATGCCAGTTACTCTTCCTTCTTCCATCTCAATCAGTGGTCCTATAACTCTTTGAGTCTTCTCTTTTGCCCAATATGGGAAAAAAAATGTCTTTTTTGTTGTTCTTAACTTTCCTTACCAGCCTCACCTTATTCTGCCCTTTAACACAGCTTGAGTACTCCTGATAACACTGTAAGAGTACTGTGCCAGGAATTTGTATTCATGCCCTGTCAGGCTGTCTTTGCTTCAATTTTTTGCTCATATATTTTTTTAAAACCAAAGTTAGTCAGTGAAATTCCAGTGCCTCCATATCAGTCGTTTCCTATCATTCTCCTTTATCTCCTCATCAAAATGGTTTTTTCTTTATGTTCTGAAAGTTTCCCATCCCTCCTGAAATTATTTTCCCCACAAGATTTAGGATTATGGAATGCTACCTATCCTTTTTCTGAACCCTTTGAAATTTCTTCTAGATAATCCTAAGACCCTCTCTGGGCTATCCATACATTTCTCTCCTACTGTACTACAAATAGTAAAAAAGAATGGTTGTTCTCCTAGCTATTTCCTTTAAAAGTGTTCAAATGACACCTTTAAATGACTCTTCTTCTGGCATCCTCTAAAAAAAACACATTTCAGTGCATATTGTTTTCCCAAAATGAATATAAGCTCCTGAAAGGGAAGGAAATGTTTTGTTTTGGGTTTTGGATCCCCAGTTCCTAACACAGTGCTTGGCATATAATCAATGCATAACAAATGTTTACTTATTTGATTGATTGATGAAATTAAGTCATTAAGTCAAATCAATAAATTATTAGCTGAGAAACAAAAAAATGAGATAGGGGAGAGGAAGAGAGAAAGAGGAGAAAAGAAAGAGAGGAGAGAAGGAGAGAGAGCAGAGGGGGAGAGAGGCGGATAGAAGGAGAGAAAGAGAGAGAGAGAGAGAGAGAGAGAGAGAGAGAGAGAGAGAGAGAGAGAGAGAGAGAGAGAGAGAGAGAGAGAGAAACTGAGGAATCTATAGAGGAAAAACATACCTTTCATTACCTTCCCAATGAGGAATTTTTCATGAGTATATTTTTTTCATGTAAAATTCTTTAACAAATGAATCCACATGTCCCATCAGTAAATTCATTAAGTAACCATGTAACAAGCAATGTTCTAATCTTTGAGGACACAAAGGAAGACAAAAGATACTCCCTGCTTGCAAGTTTACATTCTAATGGGGAAGACATGAAAACAACCATATGCAAACAAGCTATATATAAGATAAATTAGTAATGATTAGTGAGAGAACACAGTACAAGAAAGGCTTCCTGCAAACAGTGAAATTTTTGCTAAGTCTCCAAAGAAGCCAGGGAAACCTGGCCAAAAAAAAAAAGATGGCAAAGATGAAGAGACCGAAATTTCAGGGAAGGAAATGCCAGTGAAAATGCCTACAGTTAAGAGATGAAGTGTCTTGTGCAAGAAACAGGCTCCTGTCGCTGAATTGCAGAATACATGGGGAAGAATATGATATAAGAAGATTAGAAAGGTAGGGGGCAGAAGGTTATGAAGGACTTTGAATACCAAACGGAGGATTTAATATTTGATTCTAGAAGTAACAGGGAACCACTAAAGTTTATTAAGTAAAGGGGTAACATGATCAGTCCTGTCTTTTAAGATCACTGACAGTGAGTAGAAGACAGCCATTAGAGACTTGCAGCAGTAAGAACAAAAGCATCCTATTGCAGTAGTCCAGAGCTGAGGCAATAATGGCAGTGGTGTCCTAGAGAAACAGGTGGTATCAGTGAAGATGTGCATGGATATGGAAAGTGAGAATTGTAAGGGATCATGAACCCAGTTGACTGGAAGGATGGTGAGACTCTTAGAAGTAATAGGGAAGTTTGGAAGGAGAGAATTTTTTAGGGAGGAAGTGAGTTTTGCTTTGGATGTGTTAAGTTTAAGATGTCTACAAGATATCCCATTTGAAATTTCCCATAAGTAATTGGAAATGCAAGACTCATGAGAGAGGTTAGGGTTGGATAAAAGAGATTTGGGAATCATCGGCATAAAGATGATAACTGAATCTAATGGGTTGGAACAAATGAGACAGGCAAGGATAGAGGGAGAAGAGGAAAGCACCCAGGATAGAGCCCAATGAAGACACGCACATTTAGAGGAGATGACCTGGATGAAAATCCAATAAAGGAGAATGAGAAATTAGACAGTTCAGAATAATGGATGCTGTACCAGTATTGGTGTAAGGAAGATCTGAGTACAAGTTTTGCCTCTCATACACAATAGTTGTATAACCATGGATAAGTCACTTCAACCTCCCTGTGCCTTAGTTTCTTTATCTATAAAATGAGGTCTACCAGATGCCTTAGAAGGTCCATTCATTCTCAGAATCTATGATCCTATGATCCTAGGTAATGACCATTTAACCAGGTCAGTACACCCTGGCAAATCTCTAAGATTATAAGTTTTAAATATTTCATTTATCTAAACTGGCAAGGAAGTTCCATACTGGAAGTTCCCCACGCTGATGAAATTACATGGTTATAGCACTCCAACAAAAGAACAAAACAGCAAACTCATCCTGGATGGGAGAAGCTCAAGGAGGTGAGGAGAGGGGAGGAAAAGACAGGAACAAATCACTGGGGCTCAGTGGTTTGGAAAGAGGCCTAAAGCCCCAGATATTTTTGTTTTTCTCAAAAGTGCCATTATTTGGGGATTTTTAAAATAGTCATTGTAAAATCAGTGAATTTCAAAGAAACTTATGGTATAAAACCTGAAGTACGTATCAACTAATATAGATTCCATTCAGCCAAAGAATTGCCAGTTTTATATTCAACAGTGTAATTATATTTAAATTGTATGTTCAGTATATACGACATTTGAAATAATGGCTTGAGAATTTGTCCTCTGAACAGAGTATTTCTGAGTCTTTCTAACTATTTGAACATTTCCTTGTGGGCTTTGACAGCATGTTAATTCAATCTCATAGTGTGACAGTACAATCTCATTTATGATCTGCAAAACCAATTTTCTGAAAAACATACTTTTAACAATGTAACTTTTATGAATAAAGTTACAGTTTGAGAATTTAAAGTATAATTTTATTTTGTTAAGATAGAGTATATATTTTTAAACTTTTAGTTATTTTTCAATTATTAAATTTTAAATGGTCTACATATACATTTTAGAAACAATTTCTTTTAAGTATTTTTGGTTTTAAAATAAACAAGACCTCATGTAAAAATAATTACAGTTATAAAAATTTAATATTATTATGAACAACAAAAAGCAGTTGCATTTTGTCAGTAACTGGTTTTAAATGTGTTGTGTTTTAGAGGTGGCACAATTTGTAAAAAATTATAATGTGTGAGTATTTATTACAACATAAATTATGATAATGCACTATTCATTATTTTTATTTGATTTTCATGTAAATGTTTTCTTTTCTAGTCCATGTTTCATTCCTATATCCAGCAAGAAATATACTTAGTTTTTCTGTACATTTTTATAAATCCCATGTATATCAGGGCACTGGAGCTGGCCAGTGAAAACCCTGTCTTTATGAGCATGCTCTACCTAATGCAATCTCCACGTGAGCTTTTGGGTACAAATAAGCTCTCTTTATGAGTCTGCTTACCATATGAAGCAGAGCCTTTCAGTTGGTTGCTTAGTCAAATCTGACAATGTTTACAGAATGAACTAACCAACTATTACAGCTCAATTTTACTTGACTGAGGAGCTCTATAAGCCTCCAAGTGGAGAAGTCCAACATCTCTTCACGTAGGCAGCTACCTTGTGACCTATGGGTACAGAAGCTCAATGTCTATTATTTCTTACTCTTGGGCAATGGAGCGTTTGACTAGGCTGGATCTGGTGAATTTAGGAAGGTTGGGAGAGTGAGCCTCCAGAGATTGAGGAGTGAAAGTCCATGCCAGATACTGCCAACAGCCAAGCTCTGAGCTAGCATAGAAATGATTCAAAGGCAGTCAAGTCATTCAATCAGCTCTGCCATATTGGGAAGTGAACTTAGTGAAAGGATTGCTTTTTAGAAGCTACTTTTAGTTTGAGCCCATTTTTCCCAAGGAATGGGGTATAAGAGTAAGTATGCATATAGATGAAGAAAAAATGTTTATATTTATATTCTTACTATATCTTATCAGAAAATATTCCTTTGCAAAAGCTAATCTGTCAGTTGGTTAAGTGATATTCAGGGCACTAATCATTAGCAAGCAACAATGGGAAGAACACAAAAGAATGAGGATTCAAGAGGATGGAATTAGAGAAAAAATAGCTTCCTCAACCTCTATGGGATACTTCTATAACTCTAAACGGGAGGTGTAATCATGTCCAGGGACTCAACTGGCCTGAAAGTGGGATATGAGATAAACATCCTTATAGGTTATAAAGGGAAAACATATAAAGATGTTTACCAGGTCAGCAGAAGTTCTCTCCCTTCTTCTATCCTCTCCTTCCCTTCTCTCTGCTCTCCTCTCCCATCTTCTCTACCATTACTGAGAGGGCAGGTCAATGGATATTTTTCCCCTGGAGCCCAAAACTACTGTTAACAGTCCTGCTAGCAATCATGAAGGGAAAAAGATTGTGAAAGATAAGCATTTCCTAAAGTAAAAACTTGTATACATTACAAGTATCATTAAAAAAAGAATTGGTTGAGCTGATCATGCAGTGCAAAACAGGAAATTCAAATCCACCTCTCTGCAAAGTTGAAAAAAATAGTTGGCTTGTAGCTACTAATGTGTTTTGTCGAGGTCACTTAAGTCAAGTCAGCTACGTTATATACTACTTAAATTATTTGAAATAAATAGCCTTGACATTTGAAATGTAAATATGACCTTAGTTCATAGATTTACAAATTATCTTTCCCTACCATGCATCCTGTCCGTTATGGATTTA
Organism: Monodelphis domestica; assembly: GCF_027887165.1. Classification (NCBI taxonomy): domain Eukaryota; kingdom Metazoa; phylum Chordata; class Mammalia; order Didelphimorphia; family Didelphidae; genus Monodelphis; species Monodelphis domestica. Next base: position 321,614,179 of record NC_077230.1, on the reverse strand, counting down.
CTGTCATTGTGTCAGTATTATACTTATTAATTGATGTCTCTTTCTTTAAAGAGCATGCTTCTTGACTGTAGGGACAAGGTTGCCTGTCTTCTAAACTATATATATTTTTAATACTTATACCACTGGACATAACAAGAACCCAATACCTAATTCTTATAGTGAGGAAAAAAGATGATTCTGACCACTATTTCTTAGAATCCTTTCCACAATAATTGTAGTAAAAAAAAAAAAGATGATCACTTTTTGAGTACTTTGATAATTATCTCTACTACTTTCTACCAAACAAATGATTGAGTTTGTCCATTCTAAGTAGAACAGGTATTAGAAATGGTTCACTCAGAAAAAAAGAGTAAGCCAAACTAAATCTGAGCTCCCCTCCACAAGAAACTCTTACTTGGTGCCCAATTCCATCAGCTCACTGATCTGTCACTTTCTTGACAAGATAATTGGTGAGCTCTGTTTGGGACCATTCCCCAGCTGTCAGACTAGTGCTTTGGATAAAAGCAGGGCCACATCTGCTTCTGAATCCGATTAACAGTGTCAGTGATCATGGTCACCAGTAAAGACGTGATACTGTCAATTTTCTCTTCTTTCTTTGAACAGCTGTAGCTATTTGCAAGCTAGGAAAAAAAACAGACTGAGTCATTTCTTTAAATGTTTGGAAAGTGAGCTTGCCCTTATCCTCGTGCTACTTCACTGCATGATTTTACTAGAAACACTTTTTTTTTAGAATTTAAAAACAATGCCTTCTCAAGAAGGAGGGAAGGATTGGAGGGAGAATGAGAATTTGCAACTCAAAATTTTAATATATGATGGTTACAATGTTTTTACCAATAGTCTAAGATTATTTAATGAACTAAATAAAATATATTCTAAAGAATTTTATAAATAAGGAACTAAGGCAAAAGAGAAGAAATTACTTTAAGAATGGGGGGAGCAATAAAAGCCGCCTTATCCTTCAATTTTATCTTTTCAGATATGTTTTCCAGTCTTTTCTATGAGTGTACAAAAAAAAAAGGTTAGACCAAACTGAATCTAGGGTTCCTTCCAAATATTCATAGAATGATCCTCTTTCTATCATCATAGAATAGAAGCTATGATAGAAGATGAGCAAAGTCATCTTGTTATTGTTCATCCCTTGACTTTGAAGAGAACCAAAGGTATCATGGGGTGATGTCTTGACTTGCTTGTGAATTGGATGTGAGACAGAGTTACACAAAATTCTTAGCCTCACTCTCTCTTCCAGAGTCTTCCATATCCAGTGGCAAGACAAAGGTGAAGATGACTAGCAGTGGTCCAGGATGCAGAGGATGACCTTGACTTCTTCAATATCGATCCAATCTCAAAGCACTACACAGCACCTGCTTCAGCTGCCTTCATGACCATGTGAACAAATCATTCCATTCCCTGGGGGTAGTCTTCCCATGCCTGAAGTAGAAATATCCCTAACTCACCAATGGGATTGAGTTAGATTTAGCCTGCCCACCAAGAGTGTGGCTGCTTTGCATGTTGCTTCTTGGATATAGAGGGCTCAAGAAGGACCGACACTCCTGCAGTGAGGGCTTGAGGGCTTTTCAGGGCTACTCATCCATTTTTGGTGTCTACCTTTCATTTAATAACTTGAATATAATAGGAAGTTCAGAAGCATTTCAAAGATAGTGGCTGTTAGTCAAAAGTTCACCTTCCTTTTGTGTTTTTGTACAACAATGCACTCAACATGGTAAGTAGTCACAGGTCTCCTTTCCATAGGACTAACCACACCAAAGTATCCCAGGCTTCACCCACAACATCATAAAGCAGGAAGAAAATATACAGTGACATTTCCAAGTTTGCAGAGGATAGTAATATATTCCGGGAATTGAACATAACCTATAGAAAATTGTGAGTTTTTTAATGAGAATAATATTAATTAGAACATAATTATACATAATAATATAATAAGTAACATTTATATAACTTTTTAGAGTTTGCAAAACATTTTTTATAGGTGTCATATTAGAACTTTACAACAACCCTGTAAGGTATATACTACAAGTATCCCCAATTTACAGATAAAGAAATAGGAAGGTATGAATGACTTGCTCACAGTCTCATTGCTAAAAAGTTTTAGAGGCAAGATTTGAACTCAGATCTCTCTAAACTCAAGTCTAGCATTCTACCCACTACTCCATGTTACATTAATAAGAGTAAAGTATTATCTGGGTTGTTGTCCTTCATAATTGAAGAGGACCAAATGATATCACTGGTGATGTCTTTTGTCTCGTGCATAAATTGGATCTAAGTGAAACAGAGTTGCACAAAGTCATCAGCCTCACTCTCTCTTCAAGTCATCAAAGTCCAGTGGCAAAATAAAATTCAAGATAGCTAGTGATGACTCAAGCTGTAGTGGATGGCCTTGGTGGATTTGATGTCTGACCAAGCACTAAGCACTCCACGGCACCTTGTTTATCCACCTTCATGACCATTAGAACAAGATGTTCTTGTCCATCTCTCCTGCCAGGAGGAGTCTTCACATCCCTGGTGTAGATGCCCCCCTAACTGATGGGTCAGTTACCCTCATCCTGGTTCAGCCCATCTGCTGACACAGTATACCAGGATATGACTGCTACACATGCTACAACTTCTTGGAATCACAGGAAAGAGCTGGGTGGCAGGGGGACACCAAAGGAGGGAAACAGCCCTGAAAAGGACTTGAAAAGCCCTCACACCAGATGTATTAGGCTTCCCTGAATACCTTGTATACTCCAGAATAAAGTGTGAAATGACTTTGAATATGGGTAAAGGATAACACTTTTTGAAAGTCATAGATTTAGAGCTAGAAATGACATTCAAGATCATCAAATTCACTTTATTTTACAAATGAGGAAGCTCATGGAGGGGAACTCAATGAGGACCATGGAGATTAAGTGACTCTCTCAAAGGCATACAGATGGTATCTAAATCAAGATTTGAATCCAAGACTTTCAGACTAGTCTAACCATCTTTCAACTATACAATACTGTCTCTCTTCATTATAGACTACTTAAACAAATCAGTCAATTATAATGCTATGACAGAAAAGATTAATCCAGTGCTGAACATCCTTAGGAAGTATACTAAAAACAAGCCAGGACGCCTCACTCTGCCAGGAAGAAAGTTATCATGTAGCCATACTTGGCAGAAAATGGGAAAATATGCTAAAGAAAGACATGAAACTAGAGAAAAATCGAGAAAACTGAAGAAACTTGGAGTTACAAGTGACCTCAAGCAAGATGTTATTGAGGTCAATCTCCTACAAGAGCCAAAAAATGGGTGTGTTCCATTTGTGTTAGAACTTTAGCACTGCTCAAATAGTACACCTTTCCAGTTGAGGCAGCCCATTTCATTCAGTTCTGTACAACTGCAATGGTTAAAATCTACCTCCCTGTGTCTTTTACACTTCCATCTTGGTTCTGCCCTCTGGAACAGTTTCCTAACATTTTTTTTACATGATGGGCTCCTCTGGCAGTCTAGGGAAGACTATAGGCCAGAGATGGCGAATCTTTTAGAGAGCAAGTGCCCAAACTACAACCCTCAGGTGGCATGTGAGTCACTCCCTTACCCCAGGCAGGGGAGGGAGGATCATAGAGCTGCTGGGCAAAGAGAGGGGTCATGTGAGAAATGTCTTTGGGGCACGTGGAGAGGGAGAAAGGAGCACCTCCCTCCAGGGCACTCCAACACATGTGCTATATTTATACATTCACCAACATGGATCCAGGGCCTCTCTAGACACAGATCGGCTTCTGTTTCCCCATCAGTGCTCCTGATGCTATGAGCAGCCCATGCTCATCTGGCACATCTAGCTCTCAGATTTTAGACACCCTCTGGGCTCTTGGCTCTGCAGTACCATGTTGCTGAGAAGGGAGAGAGTTACTAAAATATGTGCAAGATCAGTAGTTTTGTTTGGATTTAGGATGACTATATCTTCCCAGAAAGAAAAATGCTCAATTCCTAAAGAAAATTGTTATGAAGGTCATGTGTAACTGAGAATGAGATTTCTAACTAAGACTATCAACGTGCATTGGAAAGGAAAGTGAACTTTCTCACCGTGAAGATTGGATTTAGCTATCTCCTGATTGTAACAATGAATCTCTTCCTTTATTGGGAAGATTGAATTGTAATCCACAATCTATTTTTAGATTTTAATCCCCAAAAGGTGATAACTCAGTATTTTAAGCAGATCTAACCATTTTAACTACAAAAAGGTGTTAAATAATTAAAAAGGTGAACTAATCAAAAAAGGTGTTAAGTAACCCAAAAGGTATAATCTAACCAAAGGTGTGAACTAAAAAGTGGGCAGTCCTGGAGAAAAGCATCTGCAGTGATTGGTAAATGTGAAATATTTAGGGGAGTTGACACAAGAGAAAAAGATCTTTAGAAAGAGGACCAGAGGCCAGAAGAAGATATATTCAATTTGATATTCAATTTGAGGAGATCAAAGAGCTCTCTGATTCTGAGGAAAAACTGGAAGACAGACACCTGAGGAGCAACCAGAAGACAGACACCCATACTTCTTTCCATTTAGACAGTCACCTTGGTGAGTGAAAGGCTGACTTAGTAACCCTGCCTTTCTTGAGAAAGGTCCATTGTCTTGAGACTCTCTTTCCTGATTAGGGCTTTAGTATTTCTACCTGGCTCAGAGGAAGCCAGAGTTTCCTCTCTCTCTCTCTCTCTCTCATTCCTTAATATCTTCCCTCTATTGTAAATAAAACTACCATAAATTCCATTTTCTTAGTAATTCATTTTGGGATTTAGAAATTAAATCTCTGGTGACCACATATATAATCAGAGTCCAACCACAATTAAATTTAGCACCACTAAACTTGGAATTAGATAAATGAGTTAGAATCCTGATTCTTCCACTTGAATATAAATTAATGAATTAACAAAAAAGAATTCCTTAAGTACTTACTATGTACAAAGTACTATTCTCTGGAGATATAAATAAAAAGCCAAAATAGTTCCTGCTCTTAAGGAGCTCATAATCTAACAGAGGTAGAACACTATAAAAGGAGGTTTCAGCAGCAAGTCAAAGAGATCCCATGGTCCTTTGGGGACAAAAGCAAAGCATAACATTCACCTTATGGAGTTGTGAACTGATCCAACCATTCTAGAGGGCAATTTGGAACTATGCCCAAAGGGCGACAAAAGAATATCTACCCTTTGATCCAGCCATAGCACTGCTGGGTCTGTACCCCAAAGAGATAATGGACAAAAAGACTTGTACAAAAATATTCATAGCTGCGCTCTTTGTGGTGGCCAAAAACTGGAAAACGAGGGGATGCCCATCAATTGGGGAATGGCTGAGCAAATTGTGGTATATGTTGGTGATGGAATACTATTGTGCTCAAAGGAATAATAAAGTGGAGGAATTCCATGGAGACTGGAACAACCTCCAGGAAGTGATGCAGAGCAAGAGGAGCAGAACCAGGAGAACATTGTACACAGAGACTGACACACTGTGGTATAATCGAACGTAATGGACTTCTCCATTAGTGGTGGTGTAATGTCCCTGAACAATTTGCAGGGATCTAGGAGAAAAAAACACTATTCATAAGCAAAGAATAAACTATGGGAGTAGAAACACCGAGGAAAAGCAACTGCCTGAATACAGTTGAGGGGACATGACAGAGGAGAGACTCTAAATGAACACTCTAACGCAAATATTATCAACATAGCAATAGGTTCAAATCAAGAAAACATGTAATGCCCAGTGGATTTACACGTCGGCTATGGGGGGTGGGTGGGAGGAAAAGAAAATGATCTATGTCTTTAATGAATAATGCTTGGAAATGATCAAATAAAATATAAAAAAGAAAAAAAACATTCACCTTAATATCATGTTTAGTGATAAAATTGTGCCTACTTTTTAGTTTGACCATTTGACAATGTCATGGACTTTGGTGTCTGGGTCTTTCTTTTTCTGGATGTTCAGTAGCTATGGTTGCTGAGGAAGCAATGGTATCAGCACCTTTAGAAATGGTTTCCAAGTCCTAGCTCCATAGGAGTTGCCTTCAGAGATAGAGGCTTCCAGGACTTGGCTACATGAAGTACCAATGCTCTGGAGGGCACTAGTATTCCCTGTACTTTTTTTTAAACCCTGATCTTCCATCTAAGAATCAATATTGTTTATTGGTTCTAAGGAAGAAAAGTCGTAAGAACTAGGCAATGGGAGTTGTGACTCACCCAGGGTCACACAACTAGGAAATAAACTCATATTTGAACCCAGAACCTATAGTCTCTAGGCTTGGCTTTCAAACCACTGAGACACCAAGATGCTTCCATTCCCTGTACTCTTGAGGTTATCTTCCCCTTTGATGACAATTAGTTAGTGACTAATTTTGGTGATAGCAGGAAAGCTCCCCAGGAAAGCTACCCATCAATGATGACTACAGGGGCCAGAAGCAGAACTAGTGTTCTAATGGAAGTCAATGCTATTCCCACTTCTCCTGGGTTCAAGGTCCTGAGATATCTCCATCAAAGTATAAGACCATGTGATAATTGAGGTCATGGCAATTATTTAATCACATGGTACTTGTTACTTCTGGTCTCCCTGTCAGGGTACCTTGTTGTCTTATTACCTGTATAGCCACAAGAGAGTTTTTTTGGTCTAAGTCTCAGTTTCTGAATCTATAAAATGAGGCAGTTGGAATGGATGTTCTCTGAGTTCTCTTCCAGCTTTAGAGCTATGATCCTATAAAGACAAATTCTCATAACTGCCAATAAATTCACTCAATAATTTGCCTTGTTATGAAGGTGACCCTGAATTTTAAAGAATTATGATGGGACTTTCCCAGCTATGATATCTTTGTATACAAATATAATGACAGTCTGAGGACAAGTCTAGCTGAAGTTGAAATGGTTATTGATCAAATTTGGCCATCAGTATTAAATTTTTTCAGTCATAGAAATTCATGAAGAGTTATCTGCTAAGTCATGGAAAGTTTTTAACCTTCAATGAAAGAGGGAATATTCATATGTATGAAGTCACAGATTTTCATCACTCTGATGTTGCCTTCAGCTGGATGTGCTCAGGTTTGGCAAGACACCCCCCTAAAATGAACCAGAATTGAAACAGATGTGGTTTGCCTGGGCCAGAATGCAGAATGATTTTAACTTCCCTCATTTTTGATTATATGTAGTAATGGTGCCAAAAATCCTCATGGACTTTTAATAAAAACATAAAAAATATTTAATGGAAGAAAAGATTATAGCCATTGACTAAAATGAAATGTTTGGATTTTTTAATTTTCCTTTATCTATCTTTTCCTAATCTAACTGAATCTGAAATATCTAATTTCTATATCCTCCCTACCTCCTCCCTTCATCTATTGTCATAAATCATTTGGAGGCATCTCTACTAAAGTGAGAGAGAAGGCACAGAGTTTTCATTGAATATGAAGAAGTCAGATTTATTTCTTGACTCCCCAATGATAAAGTTGAGGCAATTTTAGAATTTATCTCCTTATCCTTAAAAATGAGGAAGGAAATTGAGAGTTAAAGTAGATAAATCATTTGCCCATGGTCACATGCCTTGAAAACATTTTATTGTTCAGATTAAAGCTATCTAGAGGATGCCTGGTAGAGGCAGAGCTGCCCCTTCAATGGAGATGGCTTAAACTTTTTCAAAGCTATACTTTGGTCACAAGTCTCAGGTCACCAACTTTCAGTGACAATGTAAGCAGTCAAATTTCCTTCCTTTCACTTGAACCTTTAGTTAAACTTAATAGTATTAATATTAGTAATAGTATTAAAGTTAATAATATTTTAACTTAATAGTTGTTCCTATTTTGTGTAGAAGGACATGAGTTTTAGATTTTCTTATGTTTTGTGTGTGAAATTCTAGGTATCCCCTACTACTACCCCTTCACTATTGTAGACACTATTATTTGGTTTGGTAAGTATATATGGTTAAATTCTTCTCCCCCACTCTTCAATATATAGGTTTTTTGAGTCATTTGCAAGACTCCAAGGCAAATACTGTCTCATCTTTTCTTAAGTGCTCTCCATCCTAACCTTTCACTTTTATTTTTAGTTTAAGCCTTGGTGAGATGGAGGTAGAGAATTTGGAACTCAACATTTAAAAAGAAAAGAATGTTAAAAAATAAAATTTTAATGAATAAATAAAAGATAGATAAGTAGTTATTTGGTTCTTGTCCTTTATGCTTTAAGAAGACCAAGATGGCATCACTATATCAGGGTCAATAAAAGTATATCCAACTGTGGCTAATTAGACCAATAGTAGTTCTGAAGGATCTGCCCACAGGTCATGGGCAAATAGCCCATATCTAAATTTGAGCATTTCATATTTCTTATGAGCTACTGCAATTCTGCTTTGCTTAAAACACAGCACTTTCTTTGATGCAGGCATACCATGTATAAGTCTCTTATCTAACAACCAAACTGTTTGAAATCTTTGTGACCTCCAAAGAGGCTTATAAAAGGTGAGTGTTCAGCAAACCCTTGTACAGTTTTTTCCCAACTGCTAAAGATTAAAGCAAGCAATTAAACCAAAATTAATTAACCAATAAATCAACTAAACTAAACAATCAATACTAAAAGTCTTCATAGAGACCTGGACAATGGCCTTGCATAGCTTCTTCTGACCCCCGTGTGAGTGCTTGCCTTGTGTGAGTTCTTCATAAAATAGTCTTTCAGGGAAACGTGTTTGGACACTATGGCCAGTTCATTGGAATTATGCTCTATGCAAGGATCTCAGTGTCCAGCACTTTATCTTGCAAAGTAATCTTCAGAACCTTCCTAAGTCAACTCAAATGGACAAGATTCCGTTTCTTGGCATGGCTCTGGTACACAATCCAGGTTTCACAAGCATACAACAATGAAGCCAGCACAATGGCTCTACAGACCTTCAGTTTGGTAGATAGCCTAATTCCTACACTTTCATTTGGAGCCTACCAGACACTGAGCTAACTCTGGCAACACATGCATCAACCACAATATCTATACGGACATCCATAGAAAAAAAAGACTGCCAAAGTAAATTAAATTATCCATAGCATGCATAATTTTTCCATTTACTGAAATAGATGGTTCCACCTATGGAATTAGCACAAGCAGCAGAGAATGGATCCATACTCTGTTGCTAGTTCTAAAGCTCTTTATCTACTATTCCATGCTGCAGAGACAATATGATATAGTGAATAAAATATATGTAAATTTCATACAAACACATATAAGGTATAGATATATGTATACACACATATTTACATATAGTGATAAAGAAGATATCCTAAAAGTCTTAAAGCAGTTTTAAGCTTTAATAGCTTAAAATTGCTTCAAGTCTTTTGAGATATTGTAAGTGTGTGTGTGTGTGTGTGTGTGTGTGTGTGTGTGTGTGTAACATGCATGGCATTTACTAAAAAGGACACTACAAGTCAAGTTTAAGAGGAACATTTAGTAGACAGCAAGGAGTCCCGCCTGCATAAAGAAAGAAAATCCTTGGGTTGAATTTTCACACCAGAAGTCCAATGCAAGGGATGCATCTGAAGGCTGTGACCAAGTCACTGGAAATCAATTTGACTCCCTTGTTGTGAATGTAAATGTTTCCATTTCACCTGCCTGATCATATTATATACACCTCAGCACTACATGGGATGGCCTACTTTCAGATCCAGCTAAGACCAGTGCTGTAGGAAATATCTTTTTTCACAAGTAACTACTCACTCACCTCCAAGGCAATGGTAAGTCCATCCCGAGGGAGGGCATATGTATGTGCAATCAGTATAAAAAGATGGCTTTAGATGTTTTAAATCTGAAAAGGAGAAAATATGCTGGGACTTTGTCAGGGAAAGATGGTCACATTATTTAGCTCTTCTGTGTGCCCGTTGTGTGGCTTTGGATAAGCAGTTTAACCTGTATCAACCTCAGTTTCCACATCTGTAAGTGAGGCTGTTGGACTACAAGTTTGACAAAGTACACTGTCACCTCTTCTTTGTAGGGTAAAGGCCTCCCCCATACCTCAGATACCCTTTGTATCCTTGTATTTCTAGCTCACTTTCCTTCCCATTGTGCAGCACACCATTGTCCTTCAGATGACCATTCATTTTGATACTTCAGAAGTCAGGGTCACTTCCAAAAGTCGTAGAAAGACAGAGTCATCTGGAGAGAATTGATATTAAAACAATGAATACTGGCAGCCTAGAAACATCTTTCAAGGAGTAGTTTGGTAGCACTGAACTGAACAATTCCCCAAGTGTTATCCAACGTATACAACCTAAGGGAAAAATACAACAACAACAAAAAAAAGAACAGACATTGACATAGAGAGTAAGGATTATGGTGTACTTTATAAGTTATATCTCATTTGATCCTCACAAAAACTGTGTAAGAGAGACGGTATAAGTATAGGGTATTCCAAACATCTTAGTGCAATTCTAAGCTTTAAAACTTTAATAGACATAAAATCTCTAAAAGCTTAAAAGTATATTAAGACTACCTTCTTTTCCCAGGGAAGTAAACCTAAGATTAGAGAGGTAAAGGGACATTCCAGGCAACATAGCCAATAAGGAGAAACCCCAAGACTCAAATTCAGGTACTCTGACTCCAAATTCAGTATTTTTTCCTGCTGTGCCATTAAATTGAACTGAATAAAACGGAATTAAACTCAGTCTCTTTGCCTGTATTCTTCTAAAATGTTCAAGAAAAAATACCTAATGTTAGAGTGACCTAAATGCTTTCACTTACATAGGAGAATGAGCCCTACTGAAGCTAGAAAATAGGAACCTTTAACTTACTATAATATTGCTGATTAAAATCAAATCAAAGTGAAGTTAAAAAATTGCCAGGTGCACAGAGAAGACTTAGGGAAAGCACATCATCTTATCATCTTTCCTGCCTGTGTTTCTCTTCCCATGCCCTTTTAACTTTGATAGTGGAAGATGGCTGTATGCACAGAGGTAAAAACTGAAGGAAATGTTTCATCTCCTCTCTCACTTGTAATCAGGATACCCTCACTCCACATCTGGCAGCTGTGGCAGCAGGGGAAACAGAATAGGTAATTACTAAGAACTAATTTTCATCCCCCCCCTTCCCCTCATTTGCAAAGGAATCTTCAGTTATCTGATGACTGATGGAGAATGCAGCATCCTAAGAATATAGCAGTGGCCACAAATCACAGCACACAAACACCATGCACCATTAGATGAAAGTCAAGAGGATAATACAGGCTACCCTCGAACTTATAAATATTACCTTTTTATTTCTTTCAACCAACAAGGATTTATTTTCTCTTATTCACTCCTTCCCCCCAACCTTCACAATAGAAAAAAAAGAAAAGTCTTTTCCATTAATATGCAATGTCAAACAAAACAAATTCTCATATTGGTTATATTCAAAGATGCCTCTCATTCCTGGGAGAGCAATTTGTACCATAATAACAATATTGGGAAAACAGACAACTTGAGGAAGACTTAAGAATTCTAATCAATGAAATGATTGATTATGATTCCAAAGACTTGATAATGAAGAATGTCATCCTCTTCCTAGTAGAGAGCAGAGAGACTTGAAATACAAACATTGACTTACAAATAACATAAGCTAGAGGCTGCCCCTGTCCCCATACAAGCTCATGGCAGTAAGCCCCTTCTGTTTTCACCCAGATGTCTACTAATATTGGTATGAAAGTTACTCCTAGAAGTGGGAGGGGAATTATTAGGGAAGCTGATTTAAAGAGAAGGAAGAAGGAGCAATTCGAGAGGAAACAGGGGAATTCACAAACCCAGTTATTAATGGTTCATAAAATTATTCATTTCCTTTTATTATTAATTTCAGTACTTTGATATACCCTGAACCTCAATGGGCATACCTGCCACTGAGGCAGAAAACAGCACACAAATAACTTATGACTCAATACAAATCTTTCCTATTTTTTAATAAGAAATTGGGTTTTTCCAAAGAAGGAATCAGATATTCTCAAGAGAGAACAATAGATTGTCCTCCAAGAAATGATGCCGTGGATCGATAAACAGTGCCAAGTTAGAGAGAGGTCATACAGTATGGGTCAGAAGAAGAGATTATAGTTCATAGTAATTGGTCAATATCTCATGCGAACTGAAGTAGCCATTTGCCAACCTGATAACAATAAAGAAATCTAAAATCTTACCTGGGAATATCCATGACATGATAGAGAATCTTCCAAGACTTGTAAAACTAAATGAATACCACCAACTTGGGGAAATTCACATAGGAGCAACTGCTACTGCCAGGAGCAATCTAGAAATCAATGCAAATGATTATGAAGTCTCAGAGAAAAAAGCAGAAGACTTTAGGCATAAGTATTGTTGCCATTCGAACACAAGAGCTCTTGAAGAAAGTGAACAAATGATTAAGAAGATGGTAACTAAGAGTGGAATTTATATTTTTGGAACATGGCTTAAAATTAAAGAATGAAAGGTTAAGATAGAATGTACTTAAGAACAAATGAGAAAATATTTTCCTGGAGTCTTGCAAATGAATCAAAAAAGCTTTAAACTGAAAAGACTGAGGAAGGAGAAATTATTCAGATATTAGAAGTTATCCATATATTCTTACCAGACCAAATACTGCAAATAATGCTTACAATGTTGCAGGTGTAGTAGTAAAGGTACCTAGAAGTTTACAAAAGCAAAATACAAGAAAGGAGCTAGTAACAAAATCCATTTCCTAAAAAACAAAACAAAACAATTCTTAATTTAAAAAAAAATATGCAAAATGTGAGCAACTATGAAGTCTAACTAAAGATTCAAATAAAAAAAAAGGAAATTTGACCATTTTGGTTTCACTGAAAGTTGGCAAACTGAGACTTATAACAAAGGTATAATTTTGAAAAGGTATAAATTATCCTTACTCCATTGAGAGGGCCCTTGGAGGCACAGTGGACAGAGTGCTTGGCCTGGAGTCAGGAAGATGAGTCTTTCTGAGTTCAAATCTGGCCTCAGACACTTACTAAACTGTGTGGAAAAGTCACTTAATCCTGTTTCCCTCCATTTTCTCATCTGTCAACTGAGCTGGAAAAGAAGAAGGCAAAACACTCCAGTATCTTTGCCAAGAAAGCCCCAAAATGGGTGAGGAAAAGCCACACACACACACACACACACATACACACACATAAAGAAAAACATCAAAAGCTACATTGCCTTTATTAATGCAAAAGTTTTGGAACTTAATGTAGCTTAAAATTATCTATTTTCTTTTTTTACAACCACCTCTGCTCTCTTTTTTTAAAAGTGTTCTCCCCCTATCCAAAATTGTAAATGGCACTTTTTTTTAATTCTCTAACCTTTTTTATGTGACCTTTTATATTTAGTTCATGTGTTTGTTGGGAACACATTGTGATATGTGGTTTAAGTTGTTGGCCTAAACCTATTTTCTGCCAAACTATTTTCCAGGTGTCATAATATTTCTTGTCAAGTAAGAAGCTTCTCCCTAGTAGCTATTTCTTGAATTTAAGGGACATTGAGCCACAGAGTTTAGTTTTTTATACTTACATCCAGTCTATTTCATTGAAATACTTTTCTATTTTTATCTAGAGCTACTTTTGATGCTTACACTATTATAGTTTGATATAGATATAGAAGAGCTATGCCCTGTTCATGTCTATATATTTTCTAATTTCCTATAATTTTATATTAATATTCTAGATTTCTTGTTCTTCCAAATGAATTTTATTACTTTAGTTCTATAAAGGAAACCTTTGATAATTTGATGTTAGAGTACAAAAACTGCAAATTAAGGTAGCGCTTTTATTGTTATTATATTGGAGTACAAAGGTTTTGTTTGGTTTTTTAAAGACCCCTCCTAAAGACCTAAAGGTCAATAAGGAGGCATAAAATGAGAATGATTAGGCATTAAAAATTACATAGAAGGAAGGAAGGAAAAGCAAGGTAAAGGGCATAATCAAAGAAGCCTATCAATTAAAAAGAATATGGGCCAATGAGATAGCAAGAGTAAGGAATTACCAATGGACAGTTTGCACACTCCACTAATATCTTTGTGTTTTCAAAAGAACATAAGAGAGACCTCTGGAATGTTGTGCACAACCCCTATGGAAAATATTTGGGGAGAGCAAGCTAGGTAAGTATAAATGGTGTACAATTTGAATTGTTGAATGAAATAACCTCATCAATGAGGTCATAGATCCATTAAAGCAAAGATGTCAAACATATAATCAGTTGACTACAACACCCCTGAATGCTGCTCTAATGAGATTAAAATCTAACTAGGAAGTATTTAACAAAAGTAAAATGAAATGCAGTAAGACATAGATAACAACACATTTTAAACTAAAGCAATATGCTGCCAGCAGGGATCCTTCTGTACAGATTAATGGCCCTGTTTCTTTTTGAGTTTAATACCATTGCATTAGGGTATTAGCATATTGACAAACTAGGAAAAGTCCAGAGGATGCCTAGGATGATGAAAGAACTGGAAACTATGCCATTCAACGGTCATCTGAAGGGACTGATAAAGCTTAACATGGAGACAAGAAGACTTCAGAGGAGATGTAACAACCAACTTCAAATATTAGAAGGATTTTGATATGGAACAGGGAATAGATTTGTTTTGCTTAGCCTCAGACAGAAGAACTCAGGACAACTGAAGTTATAGGCATATTGTAAGAAAATATATGCTAACTGTTAAGAGCAGACCAAAAGTAGAATGGGCTGCCTTAGGGAATGACAAGGAAAGTCTTTTAGTGGAGACCAAATGATTAGGGAAGATGCTGCTTTGTATTTGTTTTTGAATCTCCAGCACTTAGCAACTAGTAGACAGTCAATAAATATTTTATTAAGCACCTACTGTGTACCAAGTATTGTGCTAGATCCCAAGACTACAAAAAGAAGTCAAAGACAATCCTTGGCCTCAAGGAGCTCACAATCTAATAGAGAGACTTAATAAATGCTCATTCATTTCAACTGAATCAAATCCAGTGAGTGGCAGTCATGTGGTTGACACTGTGATCAAGGGCTGGACTCCATGAAATCTAAGCTCCCCTCTAACCATGGGATTCAAAGAGCTCTAGGAGACTAGGCACCCATTTCACAATGTTGCCTGTGGCAAATGCTCTATAAATAATCCCTGAAGTGAGTAGCAAATGTAAGGTAAGAGTCAAAGTCAAGCTTACCCAATAGGATTATCTGCTCACCTACCTGCAGGGACTGCTTGTCACAAAGTATTAAGTTTAGGCTATTTCATCCTAGTGAGTAAATTGGCTTTCCAACTCTTTTATCTACACAGAATGCTGTCCTTGCATCTCTATGGCATAGGTCAGAGACAATACACTCCACAAATACCAGAATATGGAGCTTGCATTGGAGCTTATGGACAGGACCAATAGGTCCTATCAGATGCTTGACAAGAACAGCACTCACTGTAAGGCAAAAATGTACAACTCTTGATGAAGGAAAAAGGAGCAGGCACTGGTTTCTGGGATATGACCTATTTCAGGCAGTATGGCTGATTTTAAATGAGTCTTCTCTACCCATTGAACCCCATGCTAGAGGCAGCAATAGTGTGGAGAAAGAACATCAGAAGACCAGGGCTCAAATCGCAGCTGTGCTATTTCTTACATTTGTAACCCTGGGCACTACATCTCCATTTTTGGAACCTCACCTTCTCACATGTAAAATGATGGAGCTGAACTTACTTATTATGAAGATTTTCCATTTCTAAATTCTACTCCCCATAATAACTAAACATCTCATAGATTGTGCCAGCTTAGAATAACACATGGCATTTCTTAGGTGGCACTTTTCAGTGTCTCAAATGAAAGATAACCATTATACTAAATCTTAATAAGTATTTTATAAAGAATCAGCTGGGGATCAGCGTCAGAACCCTGTGCTAATGATTCTGAATTATCCAAATTTTCCCTAAACTATGCTTGTTTCACCATCAGACGTGTTTTCCAATGAGCTTCTGGGAATTTTCCAGACCAAAAAGAGATAGAGGAGGGGTGGGAGAGAGAGGGAGGAAGGAGAGAGAGAGAAGGGAGAGAGTGGAAGGGGCAAGGGGAGAGGAAGAAAGGGAGAGAGAAAAAGGGAAGGAGAGGGAGAGAGGAAGAGAAAGGGGGAGGGAGAGGGGAAAAAGAGAGAGAAAAAGGAAGGGGAGAGAGAGAGAGGAAGGAAGGAAGAGAGAGAAGAGAGAGGGGGAGGGAGAGAGAAAAGGGGGAGGGAGAGAGAGAAGGGGGAGGGATCTGGCCTCAGATACTGACTAGCTGTGTGTCATGATTGACCAGAGGGAGCGTTGGTGGAATTGCTCCAGCTGTTTCATGTGCTTCCGGTACAGTGTCTATGTCTCACAACCGTACAGGAATGAGCTGAGGACCACTGCGTTGTACACTTTAAGCTTCGTCGCAGTGCTCACACTTCTGTGTTGGAGGACTTTGCAGCGCAGCCTTCGGAGTGCCTGGCTGGCCTTTTGGATCCTGGCATTAATGTCATGGTCTAGGAACCTGTCGTTGGCGATGGTGCTGCCCAGGTACTTGAAAGTGTTGACGTTAGAAAGCTGCGTGCCATTGATTGTAATGCACGGCTGGTTCATTGGCCTCCCTGGTGCAGGTTGGAACAGCACCTCTGTTTTGCTGAGGCCAAACAGTTTTGTTGTCAGGCCAAACAGTTTTGTTGTGGTGGAGAACCTGTCCACAATGGTTTGGAGATGATTTTCTTGGTGGGCCATGAGAGCACAGTCATCTGCAAAGAGAGCTTCCAGGATGTTGTTGTCTTTGTTTTTGCAGTCAGGCAGCGAAGGTCGAATAGTGAGCCATCCAGTCGGTATGTGATGTAGACGCCCAAGTCTAGGTCCATCACAGCATGTCGTAATACCTGGGTGAAAAATAGGTTGAATAGTACCGGAGCGAGGACACAGCCTTGTTTCACACCATTGGAGATGTTGAGGCGATCGGAAGTCTCTCCACCAGATAGGACTTCCCCTGTCATGTCGACATGAAAGAGCTGGATCAGTTTGACGAATTTTGCTGGGCAACCGAGCTTGCTGAGGATCACCCACAATGCTTCCCTGTTCACTGTGTTGAACGCCTTTGTCAGGTCTACGAAGACAATGTAGAGACTCAGGTTCTGCTCAAGGCATTTTTCCTGCATTTGCCTCACCGTGAAGACCATGTCGATGGTGCTGCAATCTGGTCGGAAGCCACATTGTGATTCAGGCAGGTTCTGCTCTGAAACAGATGACAGGAGTCTGTTGAATATAACACGGGCGAGGATCTTTCCAGCAGTGGAGAGTAGTGAGATGCCTCTGTAGTTGTCACAGGCTGCTCGTGAGCCTTTATTCTTGTATAGGGCTATGTTGGAGGCATCTCTGAGTTCTGGGGGCATGTCTTCCTCTTCCCATATGCTGGTCAGCACTATATGGAATGCCTGGAGCGCCTTTCCATTTAAGGCCTTGTACACCTCGGTTGGGATCCCGTCATTACCAGGTGCCTTGCCTGCACTCATTTGATTAATGGCTTTTTGGACTTCCTCTATTGAAGGAGGGACATCAAGTTGTTCAATGGTGCAGTTTTAGGGGATCTGGTCAAGAATGCTTTGGTCAACTGAAGAGGGTCGGATGAGAAGCTGACTGAAGTGTTCTTTCCACCTGTTGCTGGTGCCTTTTTTTATCTTTTATGAGAGTGTCACCGTCAGAGGATAGCAAGGGAGTGGTGGTGGGTTTTAATGGCCCATAGACAGTCTTGAGGGCACTGAAAAATCATTTGTAGTTTTTCGTATCAGCAAAATGCTGGATTTCTTCTGCCTTTTTTTCCCACCATTGGTCTTGCATCTTCCTGATCTCACACTGTGCCATGGCTTGGAGGGACTTGAATCTGTCCTTTTTAAAAGGAGCAGAGTTTGGGTTATTTTGCCACTCCATAAAGGCTTTGTTCTTTTTGCTCAATAGGTCTTCAATAGCAGTGTTGTTCTCGTCAAACATAGTAGGTGCTTTATAAATGTTTATTATGCCAACACCTGCATATTCTGAACATTATGCATGCAACCTAAAATGGAATTAGCTTTTTTTGGCTATGTTATTTGCAGATCCTTAAGATACCCAAATCTTTTTCCCCCTGGATATTTGTCTAGCCATACCTCCCTCATCATATGAAATTTTTTTAAATCAAGTATAAAACTCCACATTTATTCCAATTGAATTTCATCTTTCTAGAGCTGGCCCATAATTCTAATCTGAAAACTTTTCTTGGACTTAGATTGGCATTGATATATCGTATTGGCTATCTCTCTTAGCTTTATGTTATATCTAAATTTTGACAAGTCTGCCATCTATGTCTTCATCCAAGATACTGAAAAAAATATTGAATGCTGCAGACCTCCTTCCAAGTCAATATTACCTGTTAATATCTGTTCTTGAATCTGATTGCTCAACTATGTTCTAACTCCATTATCATCTAGCCCATATCCTTCCATCTTGTCCACAAAGGCACAGTGACTTTGTCATATATTTTCATGAAATCTATATATACATTGTATACAGCAGTGCCGTCAAACTCAAAGACAAGTGGTGGCCTAAACCATACATGAGGATCCCTGCAGGCCCCATAGAGACTTAGTTTTAAAATGTAATATCTATGGTTTACTGTGTATTTATCTCTTTTGTCACATATTTCTCAGTTGGGTTTTAATTTGGCTAAGGCCACACTCAGAAATGACGTAGCCCACAGATAGTATATCTCACATTTCTGGTCTACAGTAGCTCCCTTAGTTACCAATCTACTTAACTTGTCAAAAAAAACCCATCTCTTTAACAATACCTTCTCAAATATTTTCAAGATCAATTCTATAGTTATACACTCTGTCCTATTTTCTTTTCCAAAATTCAAACATTTGCCTCTAATTCTGTGACTCTTATCCTATTCCTCAATCTTTCAAAAACTATCAACAATGGCTCAGTAATAATATCATCCAGATTTTTCTGTCCTATGGAAGGTAGTTTGTCTGAATTAAGTGACTTGAATTTATTGAGCATATAAGGCACTCTCATATCAGAGGAAAATAGTATATCCAATGAAGTAAATTATCTCACACAAAAGAGGCATGAAAGAGCTTTCAATAGTGGAGGGGAAAATGAAGGAAGTGAGGAGGGGAAAGATTGAACCTTACTTTTCTTGGAATTGGCTCAAAGAGGGAAGAAATACACACTCAATTGGGTATAGAAATATCTTTTGTCTTCCAGAATATCACATTCATTCCAGAATCTCTGATCCTTCAGTATAAATCCTGCTAAATCTTGTGTTATCCTGACTATGGCTCCATGATATTTGAATTGTTTCTTTTTGGCTGCTTGAAATATTTTCTCCTTGACCCAAGAGTTCTGGAATTTGGCTATGATGCTCTTAGAAGTCTGCATTTTGAAATATGTTTCAGGGGGTGATAGGTAGATTCTTTCCATTTCTATTTCCATTTCTAAAGGGTAACTTTAGCTCTAGAATATCAAAACAATTTTCCTTGATAATTTCTTGAAAGATGATATCAAGGTTTTTTATCATGGCTTTCAGATAGTTCAATAATTCTTAAATTCTGTCTCCTGATCTATTTTCCAGGTCATTTGTTTTTTCCAATTAGATATTTCATTTTTAACTATTTTTTTTATTCTTTTGACTTTGTTTTATTTTTTCTTAATGTCTTGTGAAGTCATTAGTCATTTTCTTCAGTAAGTTTTTGTACCTCCTTTTCCATTAGGCTAATCCTACTTATTAAGAAGTTCTTTCCCACAGTGATTTTTGTATTCTTTTTCCATGTGGCCAATTCTAACTTTTGTACTTCCCTTCAATATATTTTTGTAAATCTTTTTCATTTGACCAATTCTGCTTTTTAAAAAGTTCTTCTATTCAGTAGATTTTTGTGCCTCCTTTACCATACCATTGGCTTTTTCATGATGTTCCTATGTCACTCTAATTTCTTTTCTCAATGTTTCTTCTATCTTTTATATTTGATTTTTTAAACCTTTTTTCAATCCTTCCAGTCATTTTTGAAGGGCCTCAGAGCAATTTATCTTTTTCTTGGAAGCTTTGGATGCAGCAGTATTGACTTCATTGTCTTCATCTGTGTTTATGTTTTGGTCTTCCCTGGCACCAAAATTTGCTATGCTGAGTTTCTTTTTTTTTGTTGTTGTTTGCTCACTTTCTATTCTTTTTATTGTCCATTGACTTTAAAAACTGTTACAACTAGGCTCTATTCCTGTGGTGAAGGAAGCATAGATTCTTTGTATACTTTCAGAGCTAGCTCTGGGAATCTATAAGTTTTTGTTTCTTCCAAGGTAGTATAATCTAAGAAGAGGTGTCCTTAGTACTCTCTGGCCCATTCTCTCCTCTGTGAGCAATCACAAACACTCTTTTCAACCTATAACTGTGAATAAGATCCCCTGCTCCCTACATTCACAGGCATTGGTATACATACACTAAAGCTCCTCCTAACCCTGGGATTGTGACCTGGGACTGCAACCTAGGTCTAAGTATGAGCATTCAAACATAGTCTTGCATCCAGAACCAGCAAAGGGACCCTGCAATGTCTTCTGAGCAGTTGGCCAGAAACTTTTTCCACTAATCCACAAGCCCCAAAACCCATACTAGCTTGTTGAGGTGGATCTTGTCTTGGCACAGCATTCTGCTCCAACCAGGATGCAACAAACCACTCTAACCAATCTTTCTAAGTTGTCTTGGCCTAAAAAACTGTTTCATTCCATCCTCTTGTGGGTTATCACTCAAGAATTTGTTTTGAGGCATTATATCAAAGTTGTTTGATAGTTAATTTGGTTGATATCAGGTGGGGAAATGTACCTTCTCCACCATTTTAGCTCTATCCCCCTGTGAATATTCCAAGCTGAAAAAGTTTGTATTTTATCCTAGTGACTAAAAGGGAACCATGAAAATTCTAGAGCAAAAAAATGGCCCAGTAGATAATGCATTGAAGATGAGGGAAACTAAACCTGGGAGTCACATTAGGAAGCTGTTGTTAACAATATAGGAGAATTCTGATAAAGGCCTATGCAATAATGGAAGCTATTTGAGTGGGAAAAGGAGGACATATACAAGACATATTTTTTAGATAAAATCAATAAGTTTTGGCAATAGGATTTGGATCAAATGGAAGGAAAAACTAATTATGGAAACTACATGGTTGCATATGGCACATGAGGAAGAAGGAAGATTTGAAGAAGTCTCTAAGGTTGAGATGGGGTGCCTAGGGTGTGCAGTCAATAAATTATTGCTTCTAGAATCAAGAAGACAAGTCAAATCTAGCTTCAGACACTAGTTGTGTGACCTTGAGTGAGTCACTTAACCCTGTTTATCTTAATTTACTCATCTGTAAAAAGAGTTGGAGAAGCATATGTCAAACCACTCCAATATATTTGCTAAGAAAATTCCAAATGGGGTCACAAAAAGTCAGACACAACTGAAACAACTGAAAAGTAAGGTTGAGAACCTAGGAAATTGGAAATATAGTGATACCCTCAACAATATAGATAAATTTGGAAGAAGGCTGGGCCAAGATAACAAGTTTTATTTTGCTTGGGGGGGGGGGGGATTGTTTGCTTATTATTATTAATAAAATTTATCCATGTGTCTCGGTCTCTCCCTCACACCCAACATCAAAGAAGGAATCAACTAAGAGATAAATATGTTTGTGTAAATTATGTCTTTCATATCTTTCGGTTCATTTCCGCTCACTTTTTAGTGTAACTTCTTGTTTTTCTGGAGGTAACATTCACAATTTATTCAAGAATTAAATCTGTGGCTATGTATAATGGTCTCTTGGCTCTACTCATTTCACTGTTTTATTATCCCATGCAGATTTTTCCAATTTTTATTAATATTAGCCTGCTCATCATTTCTTATGGAGCAGTAGTATTCCATCACAATCATATATCAAAATTTGTTTTGCCATCCCTCAGTTGATGAGCATCCCCCCAATTTCCAGGTCTTGGCCATCACAAATAGAGCTACCATAAATACTTTGAAATATCTAGGTTGTTTTCCTTTGTCCCTGATCTCCTTGGGAAACACAGTTTTATAACTCTCTGGATATAATTCAAAATTGCTCTCCAAAAAGGTTGGATCGGTTCACAGCTCCACCAACAGTGTATTAGTGTTCAACAAGATCCATTATGGACATTGTTTCTTGATAGCAATGATTACTAGCTTTAAAAAAAACTGACCTCCCTATTCTTACAGTCTTAAGAAGATCAAAATACACATTAAGGAATCAGTAACAACTGATCCAGGTATTAGATTCCCTCCAGAGGTCATTGTTTTCTGAGAGTTAATTAGACTATTTCACAATGTGATTTCTCAGTTCTTGACCCTTTTATTAATTTTCACTTATATACTTTTTTGATTTTTAATGTAACTTCTTGTTTCATTATGAGCTTGAATGATTTGTAAAATACTTGACTTCCCCCCACCAAGAGTCATCATAATATCTGTAACACTCATTGAATTTGCTCTTTAAGCATGATGATTATGACATATATCTCCTTGGGGTAGCCATTCTTTTAAAAAGATCCATTCTTAAAAATTAATGGAGAGAGAGAAAGATCAAGTATGTGCATTTGTATGTATGTGTGTCATGAAATCCAGTATTAAGTTTAAAATAAATAAATAAATGTGGCAAACCAGGTCAGCCAGGTTCCATCTGGTCAAAGTTCAATGTTCTGAATTAACCTAATGTCTGCAAATTCACATGCATCTGATGACTATTGTCACAAAATGAGACCATATCAGAATTATTGCGTGTCCCTGTCATTCATATACAACTCTTAGTAAGCAAGCTGTCAACAATTTGGTGGATTCAAAAGTCAAGATTAAAATCCAAGAGCAGGTAAATTATTGACTAATACAAATGTTTTCCATTTATCTACTCTTCTCACTTAATGATCATCTAATTTTTTTTTCTGGCACTAACTTGCCACATTACCCTGGGTAAATCAATTTATCCTTCTAGGCCCCAGATCTATCACCTTTAAAATGAAAGGGTTGAAAAGCAGCCAGGTTGCAAAGTGGATAGAGCAGCAGACCTAGAGTTGGGAGTAAGTAGGTTTAAATCTGGCCTTAGATACTTTCTATTTGTGTGACCCTGAGCAAGTCACTTAGCTCCAGTTGCCTAGCCCTTGCCTCTCTTCTGTCTTAGAGTTGATCCTAAGGCAGAAGAGGACAATATTTTTTAAAAATTAAATGTTGAACTACTTAAATAGTAATTTATATAGTAGTAAAGTCTAACTGATTGATTGAATCAATAATCTCCATGATTTCTTTTAATTCTACATTAAATGTATAGATCTCTGGACCTGATGTCAAGAAGAAATGAATTCAAATACTTTCCCAGATACTTACTCTGTAACCCTGGACAAGTGACTTAGCTTCAAGTCTCTGTCTATTTCCTCATCTGAAAAATAGGAATAACAATGACATCTACTTCCTCGGGTTGTTGGAAGGATCAAATGAGAAAATATTTGTAAAGCTCTTAGTTAAAAGCCCAGGCACATAATACGCATAATATAAGTGTCATTTATTAATATGTTAGCTATTATTATCTACCCATTGTATGTTTTGGAGAAAACAATAAAAAATAAGAATATTTATAAAGCTATATAAACTTGAAAGTGCTATATAAATGCTATGTGTAAGGAAATTCATAAATGTATATTGGAGAGGGGGAAATCCTCTTTAAGTGTAATAAGGTAGAAAATTCAAAAGCTCAAAATTTAGAAATATGAAAAGCTTAAGCTCTCACTAGGATATATGTTGGCCAACCTTCTCTCAATAAGTTGTAGAATATTTTTTCAGACTACATATGGGAACATTATAAATGCATTAATGCATTCATTAAAATATATTATATATATATTATTTGCTGCATAAAAGGGCTGCAGGCTGAAGGTGTTCTAAGAATAAATAAAACAATGATTTTTCCCTTAAGAAATTTACAGTCTCATAGTGGGCAAAAGGAATATAGCCAAATATCCATAAATGTCAAACATGGTACAAAGGAGAACCTAATAATGATTTCTTATTTTTCTAAGACATTTTAGTTTCCAAAGCATTTTTTTTTACAAGAGTGCTGTGAGGTAAATAGTATTTGTATCATCGTTTGCATTTTAGAGATGAGGAAACAGGTTTAGAGCAAGTAATTGCTCAAGGTCACACTGCTAGGATCCAGACTCAAACTCAAGTCTTCAAAGTCCAGTTTTCTTTCTATTTGGTCATTCTGCCTCTCTGAAAATGCATGAGAAGTATGGACAAGGCATTGTGAGACATACAAGAGAGGAAATGTTGCTTCTGGCTCAATAGATGAAATAAGGCTTTATTTAACAAAATTAAGTCCTTCTGCATTTCCCTGATCTGCCTCTAATTCTTCCTTCTGAAGTCCCCTTTGCTCAGTCTTTCCTTCAGTCCTTCCTTATAACTTTCAAAACACTGTTATGATTACAAGACCAAAACAAACATTAATTACAATAGCAAATACATTTTGGCATGCAAATAACAATAGCAACATTCTTGTTTACTCCTTCTAAATCCTCTTCTGGTGTCTTTGATTATCTATTCATAGATGAAGGCTTACTGATTTCTATATTATCCAAACTATTATAAATTAGTTGCTTAACTAAAGTTGCTGCAGTTTCTCCTCCTCCTTTTTGATGACCCAGAAATCTGTTCTAAAAGTCCTGTGTCTAATAGAAGACCTAGAGGGCATCAGTGGAGAATAGTGAAGTAGATTCTAAATCCCCCTAGCTATACATAATATGATCAAATCATATTTGAGGCTTCCAAATCATCCATTTGTTCTCCTCTCAAGAAATCAGGTCTCATACCACCTCACACCTATCAGATTGGCCAATATGAGAGTAAAGGAAAAGGATAAATGTTGGAGCAGATGTGGCAAAATGAGACACTAATGCTTTACTGGTGGAGCTATGAAGTGATCCAACCATTCTGGAGATCGATTTGGAATTATGCCCAAAGGGCTATAAAACAATGCATACCCTTTTATCCAGTGATGCCACAATTAGGTCTGTATCCTGGAGAGATTAAAAAAAAAGGAAAGGATCTACTTGTACAAAAAAAAAAATTTATAACAGTTTCTTTGTAGTGGCAAAGAATTGGAAATTGAGGGGATGTCCATCAATTGGGGAATGGCTGAACAAACTGTAGTATATGATGGTGTTGGAATACTATTGTGCTATAAAGAATGATGAACAGGAGGATTTCAGAAAGAATTGGAAAGACCTCCATGCACTGATGTAGCATGAAACAAGCCAAACCAGTAACAGCAATTTTGTGGAATGATCAACTGTCATCAACTTAGCTACTATCAGCAATACAATGATCCAGGATAATTCTGAGGAACAAAGAATACTGTCCACCTCCAGAGAAAGAACTATTGGTGTCGGAATGCAGATGAAAGCATATAATTTTTCACTTGTTTATTTGGGTACATGTTTGGGGGTTTGGATTTTATAAGATTAGTCACTTACAAAAATGAACAATATAGAAATGTGTTTGGTGTGATAATTCATGAATAACTTAGATTGAATTGCTCACCAGCCCTGGGAAGAGAGAGGGAATAAAGGGAAAGAGACAATTTGGATCATATAACTTCAGAAAACTTATGGGGAAACTTGTTATTACATGTAATTGGTAAACAAATAAAATAAAAAGTCAGGTTGTTGCCCTGAAATTTTATCTACTATGTGTTCCCTGGAGGGACTTCTCTCACCATTTCACCACTGCTAGTGAATAAATAAACCCTCTCACCATCAGATACACAGTCACCTAACAGATGAGATAATCATTTCTCAGTCTCTTAATGTATTGTCCTATGAGACTTAACTAAGTTTATTCACAGGAGCAGGAGGTGCTATAATTTTGCAACCTAACAACCCCCTTTCAAACCACAAGAGCCTCTTCTACCTTCCTTCTTCCCTTCTAGTAATAACAAGTCTTCTTTACCAGTAACTGTCATTCCTCACACCTGCTGTTGATCACATTTCCCAAGCAGATTTTATTAGCCATTTGGCCATCTCATAATATTCATTCTATCTACACAAAGAAAATTATATTGAGAGGTTCTATCATCAGGGCATACAAAAGGAATAAGGCTACACAGGAAATTCACTCCCATAACATTTTTGTGGGATTTTGATGACCCTCTAGCTAGTATTCCCTTTTACCATAGTCTCTTATCACCTATTTCCAAGATCATGTATTCATTCAACCAGTAATAGTCTATGGTTTAGTCAAGATGGTAGTAATTTCCATCTGTTCCCTTGAAGTAAAATGACTACAAAGTCCTAGGGCTCACAGCCTACATGAAAATGGAAAATTATCTTCAGTTCTGGGCTTCCTATTTAACAGAGATATCGAAAAACTAGAATATCTCTAAAGGAGAGCAACCAAGGCTGATGAAAATTGGAACAGGGAATCTTCAACTTGGAGAAATAGGGATTCATAATATCTACCTTCATATTTTTGGTAGATTTGTGATTTCTTCAATGTCAATACTCTAACAATACATATCATAATTCATGATTCTTACCTTTGTCTTTCCACAGATCCTCTAGGAAGAATATAATCAAGACACCAAAAGAATTTCTCTAGTTTCAATAAATACCTCAGGAATACTACTTAACTCATCTTTATCTTAAACTTTTTAAGGCATCTGAAAATGGAATGGACTAGATGATCAAGAACTTCACATCCCAAGACTTTCTAGCAGACATTGGATGACCATATGGAAGAGATGTCAAAGAAGGGGCCCCACACTGCATGAGAGTTGGATTAGACCATCTTTAAGATCTTATTCAATCCCAAGATTCTATGATCCTGTCATTCTGAACTGTATCTTGGTTTATGTGAGTGTAATATGTGAGGATTAGAGCGTATATATGTATGTGTTTCAAAATCAGTAGAGATGACTCTAAGATCACCAATGCCTCTATTCAGCTCCATTTACATGAGTAATGGAAGGTATTGTGATGATTAAAATAATGGAGGCCATAAACTGTTACAGATAAAGAGTGTTTGGCTTAAATTGTGACTGCAGAAAATATGGCTTCAAGACAGTGTCTTGTTTTAAATCAAATATAAGATGGTTGCCAGGGGAAAATTCCCAAATATTAAATATACCCAAGTCAGCTGGGTTTTATAGAGATTTTAATTAATACAAATGAGAAATTAATGAGAGAGAGAGAGAGAGAGAGAGAGAGAGAGAGAGAGAGAGAGAGAGAGAGAGAGAGAGAGAGAGAGAGAGAGAGAGAGAGAGAGAGAAGGAAATAATGAGAAAAAGGGCTAGACCAGCCTAGGCCAGCATGAGCCAGCCTAGACTGAAAACCCTAAGAGAGAGATCAGTCAGTCTTTTATCCACTCACCACAAGATATGTCCAAGCAAGATTCTAGTGTTCAGAGAGACACCAGCTGCCTCCTCCAATTCAGCTTTTACCAGCTGAATCTCCCCAGAGAGAGTTCTTCTGAGACAGCCCCTTCTCTCAGCTTTTCATTTCCTTTTAAAGGGAATTTTCCCCTATGTCACCTCCTCTAAGTTCTCACATCTACCAATCACAGTAGACATTTTCCAAAGGACAGACCATTCTTAATTCACACCTAAGTAAACTTTTGATTAAGTTCACACCTGAAAAAAACCTCTGAGTAAGTTCTCACCTCTTTGCTCCTTGTAAATTCACAAGTTGCCTGACCTTTATTGGCACTTAAGCACCCTTTTGTATTAGATCTAAAAATAGCACAGCTTAAGAACTTTTGCCTTACTATAAGTTTAGGTTTAAGTATTTTTCATTGTTCAGCAAGGAGTTTCTTCCCCTAAAGCATGCTTAAGTCCGGGTGGAGTAGAGGTCTTCACATTCCTGATCTAAGTTCCCTAATTGTTAAAATGGGGAATGGTCTTAACAAAATCTTATGAAGTAGGGTCTGAGAATTTTTAAGATTCACAGTATGCAGTAAAGAGTATATAAGGTACATGCAGGGGTGTGCTAGAAAATTATTAGCAACTAGATCTTTGGGGGGGGGGGAACAATATAAGCTAGCCCTGCTTTAGGTTTAATGTGCATTTCTCCATTACCTTCTGAAGTCTAGACAATCCACAAACAATAAGTCAAGTCCTGATTTATAGTATGTGCTGATTTCTGAGGTATAAATGCTGGCACAGAAATTTTAACAATTGATTCTGAGTCAGTGCAAGCTAATTCCAACACTCCCCTGGGTGTGAGTATGGGTGTATGTGAATATACATATATGTGTGTTCATATATGGTTATATACATATACACAAGCAGTTTTGAATACAGATGTATCTCTATGACTTCTAAAAGCACATAATTGAGAAAGCAAAGATTTGCAACTGTGACAGAACTGCTCATACCATTTTTGTATGAGCAAGATGAGAGATCTTCCTTCCCCTGCATATCTGTTACTTGTTATTTTCACAAGAGTGAGACACTCCTAATGTTAAATATAAAAGATAGCACTACCGCATTTACAAGAATTCCTCCTCTTTTTTTAGTCTCCCCTTCTAGAACAGAATAAGAGTCTCAAACCTATACTACAACTCAATCAACCTTGACATACTTACCAAAGGAGACACATGAAATGAGCTGTATTGTAGTCCTGATCCTGTAACTACCTTATTGAGCAATTTTATCCAAGTTATTTAGCCTTTCTGGTCCCTTGGCTCAATCTTCCATCTCTGAGCCCTTGCATTGGCTGTGTCCTGAGTCTGCAAAATACTCCCTCTTCCCCTTTGCTTTTTTGAGTTCCTGGCTTCCTTCAAGACTCAACTTCTATGTGGAACCTTTCCTGATACCCCTATTTGCCAGTGTCCTCTATCCCCAAACTACCTAGTATTCATTTTGAATATATTATATATAAATTTAAAGATATACATATTGTTTACCTACCATCACTACCTCAACTTTCACTGTTAGGTATGTTATAAACTCTTAACTAGATGGCATAGTAAATGGACCGCTGGGCTTGGATTCAGGAAGACTTGAGTTCAAATCCAGCCTCAGAAACTTTATAGCTATATGACCTTGGGAAAGTCAGTTAACTTCTGTTTGCCACTGGAAAAGAAATGGCAAATTCCTCCAGTATCTTTGCCATGCAAACACCATGGACAGAGATCTGCCATCAAGAAGAGATGGACATGATTGAACAACAATAGCAACATGCTTCTTAAAGGTAGAGACTATTTTACTTTGTCTTTTTATCCCCCAAAAAAGTGTATCCCCCACTTGCTAAATGCCTAGGATCAATCAAATAAAAAAAAGTATTTAAGTGCTATATGGATAATATTAGAAATTAAGTCTTACTATGTTAGTTTAAGATAATAAGTGAAGAAGCTGGCTTGAGAAAGAATTGGAGTTTGAAACAGTTGAGACAGAGTGCTAGTTTCAAATGTTGACAGTGTGTGGGAGAGGGATAAGAGTTTTTCTGTAGCAGTTGGTCTCTGGCAATTACACTCTCTCAGAGTGGTAGGGGCAGGTGATATCTTCTTTTCTCTCTCTCCTCACTGTCTAAGGTAGAAGGAAAGGAGGGAAAAACCTGAAGGAGTTAAGTGATTACCTTTTCCAACTTGGGAAACACTAGTGACTATCTATTCCTATTTCATAAATTGTTTTTGTATCTGAGAAGACCAAAGAAAGACCTGGTCTTTGGTTTGGACTCTGTGTCTGCTACGGCTCAGAGTCCTAACTTGGTTCTTGCTGAGGCTCAGCCAGCTGGCCTTTGTTATTTTTATAACTTGGAGACAAAGTTAGGAATTATATACTTCGTATAAGGATAATAGTTTATTGTAGAAATAGGGAAAGTTTGGGTTAGTCTGATTAGGAAGGATCAGTGTAGCCTGTGGAAACAGGAGAAATCCAGGAAGTTTTATTTGGGTGGAGTTAGAATCTCTTAGTTAGAAATCTTTTTTTATCCTTATATTCTCAATAAATAGTTTATTTTTACTATAACAAGAGTCTCCTTTGCATCCTTGCACCTGGCCCTGAAGAGTTCACTTAGGAGCTTCACTTCACTGATATAAATTGAAGATACTTTGTAAGCACAGAAAGCAGAGTATCAAATTGGTTTGTAATCAATAATCAATTCATTCATTATTATTTTTACAGTGCCTTCTAAGTAGGACTAGGAGACACAAAAAGAAGCATTAAACAATCCCTGGCTCTTGAAGAGTTTACAATCTAATGGGAGAGATAACAAGCAAACAGTATATGCAGGCTATCTAGGAAACAAAGGCACTAGGATTAAGTGGTACTAGAGAAGGCTTCCTGTACAAGTTAGGATTTTTGTTGATCTTGAAGGAAATAGTTGGCAGTTGGAGTAAAAGGATAATGTTTCAAGCTTGGAGAAAGAGTCAGAGAAAATGCCTGAAGTTGAGAGACAGTTGGAGTGTCTTGGTCGAGGAACAGCCAGGAAGCCAGAGTACACATCAGAGAATAAGATATAAGAAGACTGGAAAGGTAGGAGAGAACTAAGTTATGAAGGGCTTTTAATGCCAAACAGAGCATTTTGTATTTGATCCTGTAGGAAATAGAACAAGGCAAATACTTAATAAATGTTTGTTGATTGAATGGCTGATAGAGAGATGTTTTCTAAGACCCTTCCAGCTCTAACTTCTATTAGCTCTCCATTCATTTAATCAAGTAATAACAGTTAGGAGAGGTGAGATTTGAACCCAAGGCCTCAGGAATGTGAATTAGTTACTTTAAAACCTCTGGGCTTCAGTTTCCTCTCCTCACTTTTAGAATGAGGAATTTGGTCTTTAAGATCCCTTCCAGTTCCAAATTTATGACCATATGGTTCTAAATCCAATTCCTTTTCCCCTATACCACGTCATCTACATGCCACATCAAAAAGTTTGACCCATGGTGTTTTTCCTTTCATTAGAGAGGTACTTCTTGTACACCTAGTATGTGAAGAATGTTATGATTCACTGTTCTGTCCATTTGGGGATTGATGAACTGAAAGAAAAAAAAATAACTACCATGAAATATAAAGTAGAAATGTATAATGAAACAGCTGACAGACCCTTCAAGTATAATTCCATTTTGCAAATGATGCTCATCTAACTCTATGAAGATTTTGCATTTCTAGGTGACGAGTAAGTTGAACTGAGCTTACTGCACCTGTTCCTGAAATTCAGTCTAATTAGGTTATTACTTGATCATTCCCCCAGGTATTTTAGTATGCAAGGAACAGTGGGTAAATTGGGATTCCTAATGGGAAAATAAAATCGACTTCAAGAATGTTGTTGTAGATTTAGCTCAAACTTATCCACAACCAGAGATGGAAGAGCCTTCGGGGTATATTTTGTCCTTCTGCTTTCTCTCTGCAGGAATGTCCCCCAAAAAGAATATAATAGGAGTAATGATAATAATAATCACAGTTCATATGGTGTTTTACAGTTTACAAAGTTCTTTCCTTAGAACAAACTCAAGAGGTGGGTGCTGTTGTAAAATTATCCCCATTTTGCAGATGAGGAAATTGAGGTCTAAAGATATCAAACAACTAGCCCATATTCACACAGATGAAAATGGCATATACAACTTGAACTAAGACTTTTCGGACTCCAAATCAGGTCATTTTTTGCCCCACATCTCAAGAAACAGAAGACAGTGATGTGGTGAAGATGTTCAAATTCCCTTCCTCACCTCTGACCTGTTACAAGACCTGGGGCAAATCATAGTCTCAGAGACAAAGAGAACTCCTTCCCTTTGCATTTTCTTTTCTGCACTGGCATTATTATACCTGTCGGTTTCATTGGGCTTCACTGAGGACCATCTCAGGATTTTCAAGCACTCTGTGAAGATGGAATCTGGGGCATTTGCTTCATTTGTGTTGACTCGCCCTATAAAAGTTAACCAGTTCCTCTTTGGTGATACACTATACCCGTAATAAAAAGGGGGGGTGGGGGGGGAGACAGTGGTCCAAATACATTTCATCTTAATCCATCAGATCCTTCTCAATGCTCCAAGAACATTCTCTAAAAAGAATAATCTAGCAAATATTATCAAATGGGATAGACATGCATGGTCTTTGACTGACAGTCTAGTAATGATCTTAGCTTTTGATTTGGACAAGTTTTGTTAACTCGTCACATCTTTATGTCATTCGAGTTATGTTGATTGTTTTTGTTCTTAATTTATATTTTGTTTTGGATTTTACATCTGCTTTCTTCTTTCTATATCACTTCAGATTGTCTTTCAATATTTTCTTGAATCCATCCTTCTTTGTTGTTAAGGTTATTGTTTTTTAACAAGATCTGTGGTTTGTTTAGTGTAGGGACCTTCTGGTGGGGAATGCTCTCTACCAAACACACTTTAACACCTTCTTTGTAACTCAGATAGTCTTAGAGAGTTGCCTGGGGTCCGATATGTGTCACAGGCAATAATTGACTGCCCAGTTCTCAATCCAGTTCACTAATACCTTATTGCCTCTCCATTACTCCTTAAGGCATAGTAATACTTTATTACATCCATATTCCATAATTTGTTCAGTTCTTTTGCAAGCACAAGGCAAATATTTGGTTTTGAGCTTTTCCCTTATCACAAACCATATTGCTATGATGCAAGTTAATTCATTCTTCTGTCAATAACTTCCTTGGGATCGCATATCAGTATATCAGTAGTGAAATCTCCCAGGAAGTTGCTCCCATCCAGTGAATGAATGGCAACAACTCAACATAAAAACTAAAAGGAATTAAGTAGTCTCTATAGGATGAGACTTGCAGATCCAGCCCTTTGAAGAGACAGCAAGTACCACAGGCTGAATGAGAACTAAGTAACCATGAGACAATACTCCACTCTCAAATACATAAACATTGCCAGGGAAAGACTATTTTATCTGAATATATTTTTTCTTACTTTGGATGTTAGCCCAATATTTCAATATGAGGAGTTGTGATTTAATCAAGGCAGGGAAGTCTCTCTGTTGATCCACCAATATAGAGCCTCCTCTACCTTAACAGGTAAACCTGGGAGTTTCATGAGGCTCAGAGAGCCTAATACTTTTCCCAGAGCCACACAGAAAATACTTGTCAAAGGCAGAATTTGAAAGCAAGTCTTCCAGATCCAGGCTGCTTTATCTACAAAGTAAATTAATTCCTTCCCCTAACTTCACCCCTAAGCCCCTGGAATTGCCCCCTGAGTTTATACTTAACTAAAACCTACTTTTAAAGCATGTCCTACCACTTTGATGGGCACTTCACTAAGCTAGGTTGATTCTATTTATTTCCCCACAAGTAGCTACTGTTTTCCCTTTTAGCAAGGTCTATATTTGCCAGTAGAGTTTATATTTTATTGCCTCTTAAATGACCAACTTCCTTATTTAGTAGCTCTGTTGTTGCCATTGAGTCATTTCAGTCATGACCCACTCCTTGCAAGTCTATTTGGAGTTTTCTTGGCAAAGGTACTTGAGTGAGTGGTTTGCCATTTCTTTCTCTAGTTCCTTTTGCAGATGAGGAAACTGAAACAAACAGGATGAAATGTCTCAGCCAGGATCACATAGCCAGTAAATATTTGAGGCTAAATGTGAACTTCAGAAGATGAGTTCCTGACTCCAGGCCCTCTGTCCAATGTGCCACCAAATCATCAATTTGATCTCACTTTGGTCAATAGTTCTGGAATGGAACAGTCTGGAATGGAATAGTCAATATTCCATTATTCTTTTTTCTCTTGCATATGAGTATAGGCTTTTCTGAACTTCTCCCCAGACTCAAGAGTCAATGAACCTAGATCATTTCTCCTTAGAATTGAAGGGGTTTGCATCTTAGAGGAATTATCTCAGGAAAGAAAGCAAATATGTACCATTGACAAGTTGCTGAATAGTCACCAATAAAGAACAATTCATTATACCCAACCCTCTTTTCCCATTGATTTTTGTGCTTAAATTTGGACATACATTAATGCAGAAAAAGATTAGGGAGAAAGAGGAGCCAGGGAAGCAAAGCTGTGAGTTGGCAGCATCCCCTCCACCATCCATCTAGACAGACAGGATAAAAGAGAACCAATCAATTCTGTGTCACTGAAGCAGACTCATTGCTACAAGAACAAGGGCAGTTCTCCTATTCTCCTTTCTTTCTCTTCATCCCCTCCCTCCCTCCTCCTCCTCCTCCTTTCCCTCTCTCCCTCTTCTTGTCTTTCCTATTCTTCCCCCTCTATATATGTATGTATGTATATATATATATATATATATGTGTGTGTGTGTGCCTTCTTTTCCTTTCTCCTCTTTCTCCTTTTCTCATTGTCAATGCCTTTTCTGTCTTCTTCCTTCTCTTCCTCCTTTCCTGTCTTTCCCTTTCCTTCCTGTCTATTCTTTCTCCCACTGCCAATTTTTATTTCTTTACTCCAGTCCTCCATTCATCCCCTTCTTCCTCCCTCTTTTTTCACCTTTCCCTCTCCTCTGATACTCACAGACATTACTTCTTAATAGAGGATATACAGACTACCACCACCCCCTCCCCAAAGGATTCATTATTAAATTGAAAGTCATCTGCAGACTGTAAACTTAATAGCCAGGCAATTCAGTGGATAGAGTGCTGGGCCTGAAGTCAGGAAGACCTGAGTTTGAATCCTGCCTCAGACACTCACTAGCTAGTGTAACCCTGGACAAATTACTTAACTTCTATGCTTATTTCCTCATCTATAAAATGACAATGATAATAACATCTAGCTCCAAGAGTTGTTCTGAGGGTAAATTGAGATATTTGTAAAGTGTTTTACAAACCTAAAAGACCTATAAAATGCTAGTTGGTTGTTAGTGCTAAATAGGAGAAAGGAAATTGAATCTTAATTTTTGATAACTTTTAGTATCCTTCAAAATCTACACATTTTATTTTACTCACAAAAAAAAAAACTATCCTGAGGAGTCCATTAGTCACCAGGCTACAAAAGAGGGTCCAACACACACACATTTGCACATGCACATGCATATGCACACATGCAACACACACACACACACCCAAACAAAACATTTAAGAACTTCTGATATTGTATCATAAAAGTTAGAGCTGGAAGAAACCTCAGAGACCATCTCATCCTGTCCCAATCTTCTTACATTTAAGGCAACTGAGACCAGAGAAGAAAAAGACTTGCCCAAGGTCACACAGGTAATAAGAAGCATTAATGATACTTGAATCTTGTCTTCAGATTCCAAATTCAGTGTTCTTTCCAGATGTCACCTTCTCCTCCTTCATCCTTCCCTCTTTATCTAACTCTCTCACTCTCCCTTCCTTTTTTTCCTTCCTCCATTTTTCTCTCCTGCCATAGAACTTACTCCTGTTGCTTCTTCTCCTCTTTGTACAAGGTAAGAAAAATGTTTTCTCCTTTGCTTCTAGTATCCATCCTGGTAATGCCCTGCAGTAATTCATTAGCTTTGGAGCTGTAGGGACTAAAGTGCCAAGCCAATGGAGATAAACCACAGAAAGAGCTCACAAGTCTATAGGGCAGATGAGCTTCAAGGCAGGCATGAAAAACAACCTGGAAAGAATTGTCCTAACCTTGTATAAATAATGGCATGTCTGTATTTGGAGTACTGTGAGCAGCCTTGGTCACTGCCTTTCAAATAAGACAAATCATGCTGGAAATGATCCAGAGATGGGCTACTAAAATGACTAAAGAAATGGAAGGACTTTCAGATGACAACAGACTAAAAATGATGGATGTTTATGTAGTTTATGAGGTTCAGGACCCCAGCCTGATGTCTTAGGATGCAATCATTTCTAGTTTCCTCAGTTGTACCTCAGGGACCATATATCATTTTCATAATTACAACACAACAAACATTTATTAAGTCCCCACTTTGTTCAAATCTTGATCCTAAATGCAGGGGGATACAGAGGCAAAAGTCAGACAGTCCCTACCCTCAAGAAGCTAATATTACTGGTGGGAACTACAAGGTACATCTAAAAGGAAACTTCTAATTTCCTCAGTTGTTCTTGCCCCTAAGAGCCACACATAGGGGAGTATAACCCCACTCCTGCCATGAAGCAAAGTAACCCATTATATTTCATATTATTTTTCTTTGAGTACATTTGCTGGAGTATTGCCCACAGCATCTTGTGATTTTTCTACAATGAAGCCCATTTTTTACTTTTCCACCCACTCACAAGTCAGTGGAATAATTTCCATTTTATCCCTTCATGAACTTAGCATCTTCCAACCCAAAGAATTGGAGTCTATTCAAAGCCCAGGCAAGTTGACAGGCATTAATTAGACTCCTACTATGTGCTAGACACTGTGCTCACCACTGAGAATTCAAAGAAAGGTTAGGCAGTCCCTGTTCTCAAGGAGCTGACGATCTAATGGGGAGATCACATGCAAAGAAGAGAGGCAAGTTAGGAGTAGGAGTCTCAGAGAGGAGCAGCTACATGGCACAGTAACTACAAAGTCATGCCTGAAGGAATACTTGAGTTTAAATACAATTTCAGACCCTTATGAGCTGTGTGACTCTGAGCAAGTCACTTAAACCTGTTTGCCTCAGCTTCCTTATCTGTAAACAGCTTTAAAATAATGTCAAACTGGAGGAACCATCAGGACTCATAGTTGGGCCACCAAAAT
The DNA here is from genome assembly GCF_027887165.1 of Monodelphis domestica. Lineage (NCBI taxonomy): Eukaryota > Metazoa > Chordata > Mammalia > Didelphimorphia > Didelphidae > Monodelphis > Monodelphis domestica. The sequence continues at coordinate 321,577,589 of NC_077230.1, read as the reverse complement.
AATGTATTACATTTAAGATGTCTGTAGGACATCCAGTTCAATATAGGCAATTGTAGGATTTTAGCTGAGACTTGAAGGAAGTCAGAGAAGAGAAGATGAGAGAATTTCAGGCATGGGGCACAGTACCAAGTTGGGAGATAGAAAATCTTGTTCAAAGAAGAACAAGAAGACCAGCGTCACCGGATGATAGACTATGTGGAGGGGAATAAAGTAGAAGCTTAGAAAGGCAGAAAGGGGATAGATTATGATGAGTTTTAAAAACCAAAGCGAGGATTTTATATTTGCTTCTGGGGGTGATAAGGACCACCAGAGCTTGTGCAAATATGGTAAAATATGAGCTTTAGGAAGATTAATTTATCAGCTGAGAGGAGGTTGGACTGCAATGGGAAAACCTGAATCAGAGAGACCAACTAGCAAGTTATGCAAGTCAAGGAATGAGGTGATGAGGACGTCTATGAGGGTGGTGACCAAGTCACAGGCTAGAAGGGGTGTATATAAGAGATATTAAGAAAGTAGAATCAATAATCCTAGGCAATTGATTATTGCAGTTGAGATGAAGTGAAGAGATGAACAAAACACCTGGATTGTGAATCTATGTTACTAGGAAGATGATCATGCCTGCATTAACAATAGGAAAGGTAGGAAGAGGAGAGAATCTGAGTCCAAGTTAGGATATATTGAGTTTAAAATGTCTGTAGGACTTCCAGTTCAAGATAGACAATTGGAGGTCAGCAGAGAGATCAGGGCTAGGTAAATATAGCAGAGAATCATTAGCATAGATAAGACAACTAAATTCACAAAAGCTGGCCAGGTCACCAAGGGATATCTCTCTTGGTGTACAAAAGGAAGAGATCTAGGACAGAACCTGGTAGGGGTAGGGGGTCGCTGTATTTGTAAAATTAAAATTAATGTACAATAATTTACAAATATATTTTAAAAGATTTATTAATGATCATTAGAAATAAAGGAATAAAAGGTAACAAAATGAAAAAAACCACATGCTCATGACTAATCTCCCTGTTAAAAAACCCTGCTTACCACCACAATCACAACCCAGGAAACAAAGACCATGAGACCAACCCCACTCAATATATCCCCTTGTATACAGGAAGTACAGAATGACAGGAAGTCAGTGGAGCCTGGGAAATGTAGTTTTTAGGGTAACTGATTTCTAATCACACAGGTTTCAGGGCATGACCTAATTGAAGATCCATTAAAGGAAAATGAGAAGAAGGGTCAGATAGGTAGGAAGAGAACCAAGGCACATTCAAGACCTAAATAACTCCAAAAGAGTCTTTAAAGAAATACAGAATGATATAAAACTAGAGGAACAATCAGAACTTTTCACTGAGTCACCAAAATAATTTTTAAAATATTGTATTATCAAAATTGATTTACATATTTAGTGTTATACTTTTTGAACTACTAAGGGGCCACTTCATAGAGCTAGATAACATAACAATTAGTTTTGGAGAAAACAAAAGTTCTGGAAAAGGAACTAATGAAAAAGCAGAATGAAGAGGGAATGGCATTTCTGTGTCTCAAATTATACTATAAAGCAGGATTCATCAAAACTAATTGTTGCTAGTTAGAAATTAGAAAAGTAAATCAAGGGAACTCACTAAAAAATTAAGAATTAGAAAGAATTTAACTCCTATGGACCAAAGAACATAAATCACTTGGAGAAGAATTCTCTAAAATATCTGGGAAATCTAGAAAGTAATTTGATCAAAATTAGGTTTTGATCAACTCCTTGTGCTATGTAACACAATAAGCTCAAAATAGAATGTGTGACTTGAATATTAAGGATAAAACAATTAAAACCTAGAAGAAAAATCACATCAGATATATTTCATAATTATGGCTGGAGGAAGAATTCTTACCCAAACAAGGGATAGAAGCAATGACCAAAAAAATAATATAATTTTGATTACTTGAAAGTGAAAAGCTTTTACACTAAAAAAAAAAATTTAACACAACCAGGTTGAAAGGGAACGTAGTCAATTGCATCAAATATCTTTTATGAGGATCTACTATATAAGATATATATAAATGTAATGCAGATAGATGATAAATAGCTAGATAAGGACAGAGAATATATATTATGTACTTACTCTGTGTCAGGCACCATACTAAGAACTAGGGATACCAAAAAGCAAAAAAAAAATTTAAAATGTCCCTATACTTCAGTGGAAGAAAAAGTAAAGAGAGCCTCTCTTGGGCAGCTCATGAAATGATGGTCTAGGTACAGTTACACTAGGCCTCAGTTTCCTTGACTATAAAATGGGTAGGTTAGATAAAACAATATGTAACATGATTTGGCTTGGACTGCATTTTTCCAAGATCTCCTCTGATGTCACAATTCATGGAGTTCTCATTGACTTTCAGAAATCTTATGAGGAGACTTTGCATTAGTTTTTTTCAGTTAGATCTCATGATAACGTGGAGAGGTATATGGGTTAAATGTTATCTTTATTTCACAGATGTTAATTGACTTATCTAAGGTTACACACTTAGTGAGAGCGAGGATGTGTAGAGTCATATTATCAACTCTAGTGCTCAGGTCAATCACCACAAAATCCAGGCGAGCCCATGAAAGGGATTCTCAAATCAAAGTTGTTGTTTTAATTTATTTATTTGTTTACAATTACATATAATAAATTTCCACATAAGTTTTATGAAGTTCTATGATCCAAACTGTCTCCTTTCTCTTCCCTTCCACCTCCCCTACCCCTGAACTGACAAGCAATTCAAGTGAGGTTATACAGGTATTATCATGCAAAACATATTTCCACATTATTCATTCTTGTAAGTGAATAATCATATAAACAAAAACTCCAAAAACCCAAATAAACAATTGAAAATTTGTATGCTTTCATCTTCATTTTGACTCCAACAGTTCTTTCTCTGGAGATGGATAGAATTCTTTGTCACAAGTCCCTCAGAATTGTCCTGAATCATTATATTGCTGATAGTAGCTAAGTCTATCCAGATGATCATTCCACCCAGAGTTGGCTAAGACATGGCTCAAGTGCAGAGCCTGAACTCTAATAGCTGCTTGGTTCCCCCTCTTTCTAGCCCCCCAAAGCAAGCACTTTTTCCCTCAACTCTCTCTAATAATCCAGGGACTCACAGACAGTTTGAATATGCCCTCTGAGCACTCCAACTTGGAAAAGTTTCAACAATGACATTCCACCTGTTACTGTGTACAGTGTTCTCCAGGTTCTGTTTATTTTACTTTGCATCAGTTTTGAGAATCGAGCCCATGGTCTCCCAAAGTGGAGGGTCCTTCTGACTAAGTGGATTGGTCAGTGCTCAGATCTGTGCTTGGGCATCACTCAGTGTTCTGCCATTGCACGGGATTGCATTTATTTTATAGCTTCAGTGAGTACATGCTTTTCTGGCACACAATCATTTTTCAACATACGTGTTTCCATAGAACCTAACAACAAACACAAAGCCTAAGGAGATAGTCAACAAAACATTGTTACTAAGTGCAAGGTCAGAGGGTAGAATCAACATCACCCAGATATAGGTTGGGGAATTCAGAGCACAGATTTTCCAGAAGTTTATATGCCTAGAAAAGAGGGTCCTATCTAAGTGGATATATAAGAATCCTTAAGTTTAATTTTATAAGTGGGATCTCCTGGTAATATTCTGGGGGAACAGAGTGAGACATCTGTATTAACCCTGCAAGCATGTTGCTCTCATCTATTTTTCCTGGGGCTAAGTAAGAATAATAATCATAGCAATTCCAATAATAAGGGAATGTTAATAAGGAAAGTCACTTAGGGAGGTTTCAGTGACTGTTTCCATCCTTCCTGGGGGCTCCTTTTTAGTCCCCTGTTTCCACATGTGACCGTGTCAAACAGCATGGTCTTTGATGGCTCCTGGGACATCAGTTAATGTAGATCTTTCCAGTTCTTTCTGAAATTATCCTGTTCATAATTTCTTAGAGCACAATAGTATTCCATCACTATTGCATATCACAATTTGTTCAGTCATTCCCCAATTGATAGACATTCCTTCAATGACCAATTTTTTGCCACTGCAAAAAGAACAGCTATAAATATTTGTGTACAAGTAGAGTTTTTCCTTTTTTTATCTCTCCATTACTGGATCAAAGGGCATAGTTCCAAATTGCCCTCCAGAATAGTTGGATCCATTCACAACTCTACCAGCAATACTTAGAATTCCAACTCAAATCAAAGTTTTAAGACAAATTCATTCAAGAGTGGAAAAGACTTTTGGAAAGATTTTGGGTTTTGGACACAAGGCATTGTGAGAAGACAGAATACCTAAGAAACTGGTGCTTATGAACCAAGACTCTAGGACACCATGAAACTCTCTCTAGAAAGGCCACTGCTAGAAGAGAAAAAAGGGATTTGACTAGGGAGAAATTCATTAAAGGTATGCTCTCATTATAAGGAAGCTCAATGCTTCATAATTTTCTTTTAACTAATTATTTTTGCCAACTATGTGCTAAAACTAGGTTGTTGCTGCCTATTGAAATAACGTAAATATTATAAGCACCCTCTAAATTTTGGTCTCCTGGGATGAATCCTGGTCACTCTGCCTTAGTTAAGGCTCTGTTAGATCCCATAACACTAGCATTTTCTGCTGCATTGTTATGGGGCCCAAAATGAAAATATTCCTAATCACTAAAATTTCCTAGTGCCTTGCTGAAGCCTACAGAGTTTGAGAGAGAGAGAGGAAAGAAAAAATTTCAGTTCACAGAGTAAAACTCAAATTTCTTTTTGTTAAGGGTGATTTTGTCAGTCTCAACACTGACACTATTTTTTTTAATTTCTTGAAACACAAAAGGGGTAGAATGGTAGTCAGTCAAGAGAATCTCTAAAATCAATAAGACCATGTCCCAATTTCCTTTTCAGAATCTGTTTCTCAGGATATGGACAGCTAGTAACAGGAGTAACAGTACATTTTATGGTTTGCTCCATCCTTCCTCCATGCCCTGTCAACAAGTTGTCCCACAATAAATTACCCAGAACCACCTCCAAAATAGGGAAGGGGGGAGGGAATTAACCTATCAAATGAGTACTTAAGGTTGAAACATAAGTTGCCTACTCTTGAGACATATTAACTTAACAAAAAGGTATATCCATATAGGAAAATCAACTTTATAATATGAAATAATACATGTTTTAAGTTTGATTTTTTTATTTTGCATCTCTGTCATTTTCTAATAACTCAATTCTCCTCTATGGAATTTTCTTGAAATAGTGAAACAATTAAGCAGAACAAATCAAATACATAGTCTGTGTCTAGCACTTTAATTCCTTCTTCAGTATTTTTAAATTCTAGGATCTCTCTGTTAAGAGCAGGGTGATATATTTCATGCTCAGTACTCAATACTCAAAATTGATCATTTCACCAAAGTTCTTATGTCTTTCATTGTTGCTTTCCTTTACATTAGTTTTATCATTGAAAACATTTTTCTTTGTTCTTACTTTGTGTCAATATTCCTAATTTCTCTGAATTTACCATGTAATTTTTATGATGTATTATATAAAATAATAATTACCACATATACGTTATATATGACATGTGATAATATGTAATATATTAATGATATACTAGCATGCTATATAACATATATATGTGTTGTATGTGGTATTTAATAATATATATAATATAAATACAATAACATCATTCATGTTTCCATTTTGGGATTTGTTTGTTTGCTACCACAGAAGTATTCCTCTAAATATTTATGTATATGAGACAATTCTCTTTCTTTGACCTCCTTAGGGTATATACTCATTACTGATTTCATTAATCAAAAGGTATGCATAGCTTAAAGACTTTTGTGGCATATTTATAGTTTTATATAATAGTTATACCAATTCACAGCTCCACCAACAATGTTTTAGTTTGTCTTCCAGTAAACTCTTTAACATTTTTGCCTTTTGTCAAATTTCCCAACTTAATAAAAAGTATGAAGTAAAAACTCAGACTTGTTTAAATTTGTACTTCTCTTATTATTAGTGATTTGGAGCATTCTTTTATAGTTGTTCATACTGAAGTAGAAAATATTTATTCACATTCTTTGATGTCTTAGCTATTGTTTGTTGACTCATGTTTATACATTTATATTGTCCCTGTAGCTTTTGTTTTGATTTATCCCAAGGAAAATTTTACTTATAAATTTTATTTTAATATCTTTTCATTTCCTGATGCATCTATTCCTTTTCCTGTCCCAAAAATGATTTATTTTTAAAAGAATAATATTTTTTAAAGCAGTTCAGCAAAACAAACTGAGAGATCAATCAAGCCTGATAGTGCATGCAGTATTCACATCTATAGTCCTATCTCTTCTTTTGGGCCAAACTTGGTCATTATTATTACATAACATACAGTTTCCATTTCTGGCTCTTTTCTTCACATATATTGTAGTTATTTTATATATTGTTTTCCTGATTTTGCTTACTTTATTTTGCAGTAACTTCACATAAGTCTTTCCAAAACTACTGGTATTGTTCATTGTAACATTCCACTACATTTGTGTAACCCAATTTGTTTAGCCATTTCATAATTCATGGGTGTCTATTTTGTTTCTAATTCTTTGCTACTACTAAAAGAATTTCTGTAAATGTTTTATTGCACATTAGACCTTTCTTTGACACTTTTGGAATATAAAACTATAGGGATGAGAGTTCTAGGTCAAAGATTATGGGCATTGTAATCACTTTCTTAGTGTAATTCAAAATTGCTTTCCAACAGGACTGGACCAATTAATTTATAGTTCCACCAACAGTATATTAGTTTGCTTGATCCATCCAGAACCTCACCAGCATTGACATTCTATTTTTTATAATCTTTGACAATTTTCTGGATATGAGGTGAAATGAGGATCATTCATATGTTTCATAATAGTTTTTAATCATTCATATTTTACTTCATTATTAATGATTATTTTAATATATATTTATTTCTATTCTTTCACCACTTCCACACTGCTGAAGGGCTTTTGTTCCCATGGACTTCTCTACTTCCCTACTAGGAGATTTCTCACCCAAGAAATGTCCATGACCTGCAAACTTCTCTTATAATTGATAAGTAACTCAACCGTGGTCACATAGGAAGCCGGGACTTGAACCCATGTTCCTTATTCTATATCTAGCACTCTTTCTACCCTGTCACACTGAGAGATCAGAAAGGAGAGCACTAGAATCTTTCTAGAGCAAAGCTTCTTAACCTGGGTTCTGTGAAATTGAATTTTGTTTATTTATATTTTGATATGTGTATTTAAATTTAATTGGCTTCCTTTGTAATCCCATATGTTTTATTTAATGCATTTACAAACATTCTTCTGGAAATAGAATCTGTAGATTTACTAGACTCCCAAAAGTGTCCAGGACAGGTCAAAAGTTGTTAAGAGCCTTTGTTCCAGGGCATAATAATGAAGAAAAGCTATCCAATAAGATTAAAAAGAAAAAAATAAAGAAAAAAAGGGAAACAAAGGAAAACTAGTAGTGAATGTAAGAGAACAGCAGTGCTTATGATGAATGCAACATTGTTTCAAAGAGTCTTAAAATACTTTAGTACTTTTATAATTATAAGTCAATAAATCAATAAGCCTTTATGAAGTGCCCATAAGATGCCAGTCTAAGACCCCAGTAAACACTGACAGTAAAGACTGCTGTTCACCTGGACCACTGGTGATACATTGGATAGAATGCTAGACCTAAAGTCAGGAAGACCAGATTTCAAATCTGGCTTTAGTCATTTACAAGCTGTGTGAACCTGGGCAAGTCACTTGAACTCTGCCTAAATTTCTTCAACTGTAAATGGAATAATCCCTATCTTCCAGAATTGTTGTAAAGAATAAATGAGATAAATTTTTTATAAAGTACTTAGCCCTTGCTTTTGTTCAGTCATGACCCCATTTGATGTTTTCCTGGCAAAGACACTGGAGTAGTTTGTCATTTCCTTCTCTAGCTCATTTTACAAATGAAGAAACTGAAGCAAACAGGCTTAAGTGACTTTCCCAAGGTCACACAGCTAGTATGTGTTTGAGACCATATTTAAACTGAGGTCTTCCTGACTCCAGGTCCAGTGCTACCTAGTCTTTTGGCCCTTCAAGGAAGAGGTAAGTGAACAAGGACATGAATGACTAGAGAAAAATTTTTGTTGTAAAATTCCAGGATGTCTCAACTCAGATTGTGGCAAGCTTAGCCCACAGAAAGACAGACCAATCTCTCCTAAACACATATTTACATTTTTGAAATAGCCCCAAAAGGCACAGATCAGACCTCCAGAAAAAGTAAAAGTAGTGAAACTATAAACCCATTAAGATTGAAATCTAAAGGGTTGAAGATGAAACTCCAGAATGGAGTAATTTCAGCCTGATCTACTTATATTTATGTAGTAGTTTCCTCATGATGACCCTGTGAGATAAACACTGTGAATCTCTTACCCATTTTACAGACAAGGAAACTAATTTGAGAGAAGTTAAGGTAGGCATCAAACCCACGTTTCTTGGTCCTTTGAAGCCTTTGTGTTATAGTCACCCTCCCTCCTGAAAGAATATTGCTTCCAAAGCCTTACCTCTCTCTACTTCTGACTGCTCCACCCAGGAGGCTTACTTTTTAGCTACATCCAACCTTGGGAACCAAAGAAGAGACACTCACATCTCTGTGGCTAAAATAGTTTTTGTTGTCTGCTTCTTTTCAAGTTCTGGGAAATGTTGAGAACAGAAGAAAGCGTTGCTTTCAGAGAAACAGAGAAGCCCAGCAAACAAACAAGGCTCTGCTGCTGCTTATCATTCACACTCCAGTCCAAACACCTGAAAAATGTTGAGGGCAAAACTTGCCACACACCTGGCACTTACTTGGCCACAGGCAGCAGTTCAATCCTAAAGGGTTCAAAAAGTTTCTGTCAATTATCCAGGAATGGAAAGAATACATTTTTCAAGAGGACATTTGCTTAAATCACAGAAATAGACTATTCATCTTCTCCTGGATATGTATTTGTTTCCAGTACAGCACCAAAGGCATCCATTTCTCCCCCATGGGATCTTTGAAAATTCTCTCCCAGGTTCAGAGCACCCCGTGAGTCCGTATCCACTGAAAAACTATAACTCACAAGCCTCAACCAGTGTTCAACTAAACCACTAGAAGACAGTTTGACTTAAAAGAATCTGATGAAACATAATAGCAAAAAGTAGAAATAGAATATTCTACCCTCTTCCAGACACCTGGGGAACATTATCCCACAAAAAACACATACCATCAATGAGATGAATAGATATTGGGAAGAGTTCATTGGTAGCACTCAGAGAGATGGAGACAAGGATGGTAAAAGTATAGTATTAGAGAGGCCAACAGAGAAAAAAATTAAATGTTCCATAATTTCAGGAGAGGTCAAAAAGGATGAGGACTGAAATATAGTCAATGAACTACTCATTGGTTACCTGGAAGAGAGTCGTTAAGTAGAACATTAAGGATGGGAGCCAGATTTGAAGGTGTTGAGTAATGAGTGTGTATGGTAATAAAGCAATGGCAGTAAACATCTATCACACTAGTAATTTGACAGTGAATGGGAAAGAGAGAGGTTAGAGCAATAGGATAAGTGGGTTCAAGGTAAAGTTTTATGGGAGGTTGGGTCCATTTGGTTTTTTTTTTTTATGATAAAGGTGACCTGAGCTGGTCTATAGGCTAGAGATGGAGGCAGAGAGGTGCCAATTTTATAACACTGAATCATGGGGAAAGCATTTTAAAATTCATCTATTTCTATCCTTACTCTTTCAAGAATTTTCATACAAAACTGATTGCTTAATCTCCACCTATATTTTTCTCCAAGTGGTAGAAAAGAAATGTAAAAGAGAAATGAAAAAAGGAAATCAACTCCTCTGTATGCAAGCACTCTGTCTGAGTAATAATTATTCTAGAAGCATCCTCTGTGGACCTTATGATCAGTCTGAGATGCCAACAAAAGGGAAACTTCGGTCTCTAAAAAAGCATAAGAATTCACACAGCACTTTTATTTCCTTTTTGGCCATGACTGCAAGCAATTGAGTGAGCTGTGGTAATGCAGGACAAGGACCCAGGGCAAGAAATAAAGTGAGTTACAGATCTGGCACTGGGTGCTGTCAACAGGACAAATTGCTTTTACGAGCTCCAGTTCCAACAAGATTTCAGTCCTTGAAAACACTCTGCCCTTCACAGAGAGATTGTAAGTTGAGACAGGTGGTGGTTTCACCAGGTCCACTTCTCAACAAAGTAGCCTGACATCAGTTAAAAACTATACCACAGAGTAACATGGCACATGGTGAAAAGGAAGGAGGAAATCATTTAAAACTTTAGTTCAATCCAATTAGGTGGACGTGGTTAGGCGTCAATTAGCCAGGCTCCTTTATAAGGAAGTATAACTGGTAAATAAACGAAAGTCCTACTGCCCTGTGTATACAGGGACCATGTGTAGATTCCCCACCTGTGAGCTGATAAATAGAAATATATACATACATATATAATATATATGAAATATATATTATACATAGAAATATATACATACATACCTGTCTATATAACTATCTGATATTATATATAGGTATGTCTATATATGTATATATCTCTATAATATTATATAGCATCATTGAATATATGTTTATATATCTATAATGTATAATATGTAATATAGTTTTATATATCTATATATCAATAATAGTATTTAGATAAGGATATAATCAAATGATGCCTTTTTGAGTGAGGAGAGAGGAGGGAGAGAGATACGTGGGAAATTTAATGTACAAACAAATAAATAAATTTTTAAAATGTTTAAAGGGGAAAAAAAGGAAAGGTAAGAGAAGCAGCCTCAATCCCATGGAGTATAAGTACCAGGCAGAAGGCTGGTCCTTTCCTTGGCTTGGCTCACTTTTGCCTCAAGAGCTTTTCTCAATTAAGTCTAGGCATATGTACATAAATTGTTGGTTCTCTGCTCATCATTTCATTGGTTTATGGAGATCTTGCATTAATTTAGGGGCAGGATCATAATAAGACTTTCTTGTACATGATATTTCCATATGGAATCAATATCCTTTCCTCTTCTCTCCACCATTGCTTCATAATCACACAGAGACAGAAATGGTTCTTGTTTTTTGCTTTTTTAAAAACCTTTTTCTTCTATCTTAGAATGGATAGTAACCATTCCAAGGCAGAAGAGTAGTAAGGGCTAGACAATTGGGGTTAAGTGACTTGCCAAGAATCACGCGGCTAGCAAGTGTCTGGGGCTAGATTTGAACCCAGCACTTCAGATCTCTAAGACTGGCTCTCTATCCACTGATCCACTAACTACCCCCTGTTGTTTTTTTAAAGGACCAAAACTTCTTCCTGAATCTCTACCCACTGCTATTATTAATCACACCAGACAAAGAGGTGGTGGCCTCCAGAATTTCTTTGTCTATAACTGGATTCCAATTATAACAATTGGAGGTTGAGGTATGATTAGAAGGAAAACAATACAAACAAGTTCTGGTCACTTTGGCTACTCTCTAGGAGTGGTGGAATCAGATCTTTGTCTTTCCCTATACCTCTTCTTGCTCTAATTAAGCAAGAAGTTAGATGGGACTGGCAGCAAGTATCCTAAGTGCTATATCCCATCAGGGTCCTGTGGGAGTGGGGAATGTGAGATAGAATCTAGAAATCAAATGCAAGTCAACCAAGCTGACATTACTTGCTCCTACATGGTACATGATGGACAATATTACTCTTTGGGTTTCCTCTTCCCAGAAACCTCCAAGTCAAGGTCAAAAAGATGTCACCAAACTGGAAAACTCTGGGGTGAACTGTTCTCTGATGTCTCCATAGCCATGGTAATTCATCAAGATTTAGGAAAGCCAGGGTTACCTTCGCTACCTGGATGATTTTAAGGAAGGCATTTAGTTTCCCTGTCTCAGTTTCCTTTTCTGAAAAAGTAAAGAGAATGCACTTCATGACCTTATATAAAATGCCTTTCAGCTCTGGTTCCTGTGTCCCTATGATTCCATAGGCAAGGCTCCATGAGAAATAATTTACAAAGACTAAAAAGTAACATACTCCCTGACCTCAAGGATCTTATCATCTAGAGAAAAGATGACATGCACAAATAATTATAATAGGAGTTAAATTTATTAATTATTTTGGGAGAGTCAAAGAAAGAAGCCTAAATATTCAAATAAAAGGGGAACACTCCAATTTGGAGATATGAAGGAAGAATTTAGGAAGGTCTTCTATAATCAGAGAAGATGATGGACAGCCATTCTATGCATAGAAGACAAAATATCCAAAGTCAGAATGAGTGCAGTTATGAGATCATGGAGGAATGAGGAGACTAGTTTAGCTAAAATACAAGCTAAGTAAAGGGGACCACCACAAGATGAAGCTAGGAAAGCTGATTTGGAGCCAGATTGTAGAAGAATTTAAATAGCAAATCTGTATTTTATTTTAAAAGTAACTAACTGGGGGCCACTGAAGTTTTTTTAATAGAGAACTGGTCTGATCAGACATGTGCTTTAGGAAGATGACCCTGACAGCAACATATGGGGTCAATCACACAGGGAAAAGATGGGAAGTGGGGAGACTTTCTGGAAGATTATTATAGCCCATTCAAGAAGTGAGGAGACCTTGAAACACCTAGGAGGCTTAGTGGATAGAGTGTCAAGCCTAGAGACATCAGGAGGACCTAGGTTCAAATTTGGTCTTAAACATTCCCTAGTTGTATGACCCTGAGCATGTCATTTCACCAAAATTATCAAACTCTTACCTCTGTTCTTCCTTAGAACCAATACTTTTATCACTTTTAAGATATATTATGAGGAAGAGGAGGAGAAAGAGAAGGAGAAGAAGGAGAACAAGAACAAGAACAAGAAGAGGAGGAGGATACAATTCAAGACATGCACAAAACCCATCTAAAGCTAAAATTGAAATTATTTTGACAATTGATAGGGATAAAAAAATAAAGGAAGGAAGGAAGATTTAAATAATTGGAGAGCTTTTCAATGCACATAGCTAAATCAGGTAAAGTAGCAAAGATAGCATTGCTACCCAAATTAATTTACAGATTTATTGCACCATCTATCAAAATACCAATGTAATATTTCATTGAGTTAAAAAGGTACCATAATTTATGTAAAATATTAAAGAGCATTATAAAGGGGGAGGGAAGGAGAAAGGGAGATTTCCATTGCACAATCATAAATTATACTGTAAAGCAGTAATTAACAAAACTGTCTGGTAAATGTTAGTTCCTCATTGGATCTGCTATCTTACAAATTTCAGTATGCCTTTTGAAGGTTCATATCTCAACCAATCAATATGTCCTTACCTTGTGAGCCTCTGCCTGAATATTGATATGATGTCCTCCACAGAGAGTTGACCCAACATGTTGAGTGTCTTCCTTTAGGCCCCCAAATTATGTGAGTGTCAGTGCAGCACAGGGTCTGTTCATGCCCTTACCTTCACTCTTTCTATCTGACCAGCTGTCCCTGGAATGAAGTTCCAATATAAGGCAATGAATGACTGAGGGTTTCAGATAAGCAATGGCTCTATTAAACAGAAACACAAGTGAGCAGGCTTCTTCCCCATTTATCCCCTACCAAGATGAGCTCAGTGACCTTCCCAGATAAAAGCTACCCTCAGAGGAGTCCCTTGTGATCTGAAAAACTTCAACCCAATAGATAGGGAGTTCCTTATAACCTGGGTTTCACATATTTCCACCTGTATAAGAGAGTTAACTGGAGCTGTACCAGACCTGTGTTATATTGTCCTAACCTCCTTTCCCAGACATACATATCTTTGATGAAATCATTTATGCCACTTCTTGCTGCAAAATTGCCTTTGGTAATGTGCTACAACCTATTTATTCCCTTCATGTGTCTTTGAAATAGCTTTTGGGTGATCCACAATTTTATTTCTTCAGATATTACGATATTCTATAATTCACCCACCTAGAGTATCACCAAAAGAATACTTTAAAAGATAGAACTTTTGCTTCAGGAAGAAGCCTAAAGTCACGAACACACTGTACAATTTCCCAGATTCAAATCAGTCCTTTCCCTCCTAAACAATTCTGGACCCAATTCATTGTTCTGTATTCTTAAATTTGAAAAATAAAGCCATTGGACAGACTAGGCAATCAAGAAGTAGAATCAAATGCAAACCATCCAGTTATTATTTGGTAAGTCCAAAATCACAAGATGCTAGGGAGGAAATATTTAGGCTATGAGTGGAAAGGCAGAGAACATATGGTTGCAATTCCCAGTGAAAGGGGCTGATTCTAAATACCTGAATTATCTCTGGAAATTCTTAATTTAGTTTCCTTTGCCCATAGACCAGTTAAAGGTTGCCAGACTCTGGAATCCTATGCACATCGCCTACATGGTAGTTTTAAAAATATGTTCATTATTCCTTTTGCTACTTTGGTCAAGAGTAAAAGAGATGTATATGGGGAAATCATGTTTTGTGGTAGGTTCATTATGCCTTGCTCATGTGATTAAAATCCACTGGACTAAACAGAGAGAAAAGGACGGGGTTTTCTTCATTGGTGGGCTAAGATGAGATACTTCACCCCTAAATTAACTAGATGAGTACTACCATGCACAAAGAAGAACAAAACTAAGGAACGGAGGCTGCCAACTCTCGGAATCACAAAGAGCTCAGCATTTCTCATGAGCATCCTCTGGTGTTGGGAAGAGCACAGGACCACTGGTGGGAGTTTGGAACTGCCAACAACTGTGTCTTCATCGCTAAAGAAAAGGGTATCTAGACAATAAGGCAACAGAGCCCCCTGGCGGCTAAAGCTATGTGCAGTGATACAGGGTAAATATATACTTTTTTTTTTTAAAGAATAAAATACACACTGACTACAACTATGTAAATAATTATAATAATGGGAATAAAAATCTGAACAAATACACAAGAAAAAAGTTCAGAAAAAGACACAAAATAAATAAGATACTTTCATTGTTATCTTTTTAATATATACATTTCAAAGCAAACTTTAAAATAATGAAAATTTAGTTTCATTTTCTATGTTATTATTTTATTCTTGCTCATATACATGAATGTCTGCATTTCTTGGTGGTTATAATGTTTATAATAAATAAAATTTTTAAATAAAATTTTAAAAGCTTCCTAGCTAGCTAAAAAAGAGTCTTCAAAATTAAGAAAATCCCTTACTAATTTGCTAGAAATACTTGAATTAGTAGTTACAAGAAGAGAGAGAAGATATTCACCTTAGACACATTATGATTATTTGTTTGAGCCACTTCACTACTCTGAGAACATAATCATCAGGATTCATGTCTATTTCTCTTACTTGAGAGAAGGATTTCTATTGCAAACCAATGGGTCTAGGACTTCCATAACCTTAGAGATATTCAGATAGACAAAACTGTCTTTTCTTCTGCTCTGTCTGCCTCAAGTATCTCCCTTCTCCAATTCATTCTACTATATCTGACTAAATGATTTTCCTAAAGTCTAGCCATGTCATTGCCTTGCTCAGTAAGTTCCAACAGCTCATTATTTTTTCTAGGATAAAATGGAAGCTCCTTTTTGGCATTTAAAGCCCTTCACAGTCCAGATTCAACCTACTTTTCCAATTTCTTTATACATTACTTCCCTCCTCTCACTCTGGGTTCAACCAAACTATTGTTCTTGCTGTTATTCATACACAACACTCCATCTCCTCTCTCCAATCATCTGTGCTGGCTAGCTATCCTCTTGAAATGCACCCTTCCTCTTCCTCTTGGAAACTTTTATTTCCTTCCAAGCTTTGCACAAGCCACCTTCTACAAGAAGCTCTCCCTTATCCCCACCCACGGCTAATAGCCCCTGCCTTCAAAAAACATTTACCATGTGTTCTTTATATAGACTTTTTTATGTATATGTTCTCTCCCCCAAGAAAACTTAAGTTCCTTGAAGGTAAGAACTATTTCATTCTAGTCTTTGTAATCCCAGCACCTAGCACAGTGCTTGGCAAATAGTAGGTATTCAATAAATGCTTACTGTTTGGAGTTCATTCTCCAGTTCTGACTCTGTCACCAACTGGAAGCCTGACCTAAAGAGAGTCCGCAGGTAGGCTTTAGTGGAAGGAGCACTGAAGAAACCAGTAAGTTAGGTAAAATTCCACAAGTAGAAGTTTCCTCATCAGGAGTTCCGCACATCAATGAAAGCATAGATCTAAACCAAATTCTTATTGCTAAAAAACAAAATGAGCTATCAAGTAAGTAGTCATGCCACTATAAAAGTGTTGAAGACCAAATGACCACTTCTCGGGGATATTGTAGGGGACAACTAGTGCTTCAGAAAGAGATTAGGCTAAATGACAGGTGAAGTCCCTGACAAATTTGGCATTCTCTAATTGTATGAAATTGCTAGAGAATGAGTCCAAGGGTGAGCATCCTAACTCCTTGCCAGTTGACACTTTTATCTACTCTTTTTGCTTCCTGGGGTGATGAAGAATGAGGCTGATGCCAGGAATGGAGGGACATTAGTAGAACAATGGTGCTGACCCCACTGCTTCTTGCTATGGGGCAGAATTGTTCCCAGGACCCTTTAATTAGTGCCCATTTCCAGTGAATAAGGGCTTCAAGGGCAGACAGGTACAACCATAGATCCCCACTCTAGCCACAAATACTTCACTAGTGACTGTGACCTACTAGATATTTTGACTAAAAGCCTTTGGAATAGCCTTTCCAGACACAGTGCAGATTCAGAGAGCTTCTCTCTTCCCTACAGGTAGGTAATGATGAATTGGAATGGAATGAAACTAACAATGTGAGCAAGAATATGGCATTGTGGTGTGTGCTTTATGCCTAACTTCTGAGAAACTTCAAAATAAAATGATAAACAATATACAATGGTGTTGGTCATGTAGGAATAAGCATGGCACAGAAAGGGACCCTTTCAAGCAAATTTGAAGGACAGGAGTGTGACAATTGGAAGGAGCAAAGAGGTTTGTGGGAAATAGAACAAAGGAGGGAGTATTTGCTCTCTGGACTCGGAGGGAGATGAGAGACTTGAGACCTGAGTTCAGGACCCAACACTGGGATACCTGAGGATTTCCTTATCTTTCCCTTGTACCAGGGGATGAGAAAGCATTCCTGAATTCATCTGAACATCTATCAAAGGAGCAGAGTGACCATCATCTGCTGTGTGAGGGACATTAAACCCCAAAACCTGGTGGGGGTCATCCAGAAGACCTGTCCTGACCTGTGCATTCCCAAGAAAAATACTAGCAACTTGCCTTTAGATTAGACAAGCAGATAGTTTAGAGAAAAGAAGGAAGAACACAGAAGCCACAGCCATTCTGCTGAGCAGAGAAGACACAAACTGCCTGTGTGTCATTTAGGGTCTCCTAATCCCTCCATCCTAAACTTCCCTGTTTCTATTTTATAAACCACCTCTTCTGAGAAATCACAGTCAGATTAAGGATTTCTTTAGAGGATAAGTAAGAAGAATAAAGGGTGTGAAGATTAAATTTAACTCTCCCCTGATTGTAAAAATATAAATTAACTCTGCCCTGATTGTGAAGATTAAATTGTAACCCCTGACCATTTTTAGATTTAATAACCAAAAGTGTAAACACCCCATTCACACTTGAGTGGGGGAGGTCTGTTACCCACATGTGCAATAGTGGGTGACGAATCAAAATTAAACTGACTGCCCCCTGGGCAGTCCTAAAGCAAAGCTTCAACTGTGATTCATAGCTGTAAAATTAGGGGAAGACACAGGAAGTGACACAAAAGAAAGTGTCTTAAAAAGGGAGTTACAATGAGGGGATGCCCTCTGATTGGGGAATGGCTGAACAAACTGTGGTATATGTTGGTGATGGAATACTATTATGCTTAAAGAAAAATGAACTGGAGGAATCCCATGTGAACTGGAATGACCTCCAGGAATTGATGCAAAGTGAGAGGAGCAGAACCAGGAGAACGTTGTACAGAGGCTGATACACTATGGTTCAATCGAACGTAATAAACTTCTCAACTATCAGCAATGCAATGATCCAGGACAATTCTGAAGGACTTATAAGAAAGAATGCTATCCACATTCAGAGGAAGAACTATGGGAATAGAAATACAAAAGAAAAACAACTGCTTGATCACATGGGTCAGTGGAGATATGATTGGAGTTATCAACCCTAAATGATTTCCCTAGTGCAAATATCAATATGGAAATGGGTCTTGACCAATGACACATGTAAAACCCAGTGGAATTGTGCATCAGCTATGGGAGGGTGTTGGGGGGAGGGGAGGAAAAGAACATGATTTTTGTAATCCTGGAAAAATACTCTAAATTAATCAATTAAATACAATTTTTAAAAATGTAAAATTAAAAAAAAACTTTAAGGGAGTTACAACTTCCTGAGTGGAGTTCAACCTGGACTTTGGCTTCTTCTGGAATTCTAAGTTCAAGTTGGAGGCTGAAGAAGAATCTGCTGATTGGACCTGAGATCATATTCCTGGTGAGGCTGTTCTTAAATCTCTTCCCTTGTACTGACATATGGTCAGTGAAAAGGCTAACTCCTTTCCTGGATTTTCTGGGGAAAAAAAACTAGCTTCAGGAGTGACCTACCTCTTGAGAAAGACTTTCTCAGGTCCTTGGCTTTGCTGAGGCCAGCTAAAGACTAACTCTCCTTGCCTGGGCTGAGCCAGGGGCCTGGAGTAAATTACTTAGTGCTTAGGCTAGATATCTTACCCTATCTTCTCTGATATTTTTTACTTCACTCTTTCTATATTTTGTAAATAACTTATAAATAAATCTCTTTGGAATAAATTAAATTCCTGGTGACCCTATTTTAAATATAATACAGTCCAACCTTTTTATATAATTAACTCCTTTTATACCTTTACAAGGGGAGAAAGAGGAAATTGGGAAAGGCTGTCTACTAAGCTTTGGTCAAAGTCAAATCCAGAGATTAGCATCATTCAGTCTTTCCCAGAAGGACTGTGTCCAGAGGTGGTTTTCTTGGTTCCAGGCATTTCGCAAAGCACTAGAAAAAAGTCTGTAACTCATCCCATAGAAGCCTGGGCATTGGTCTCTGCCCTTCCCTTTTCAAACATCATCACAGGGATACCTCTCTTGACTCCTTTAGTGAGGGGGAGGGAGAACTAAACATCTCTACCATACACCCTTAGTTTCTCTCTCTCCCACATCACCATTACTCCCTTTTAGTTCCCCCTCCACTGTTTCAGCAGTCATCTGGTTGGAACATTAGATAGAGCACTTGACTTCTGGAGTACAGAAGAATAAAATTCAAAACCAGCCTTTTATATTTAGCAGCTTTGTATCCCTATTCATCTCTGTCTACCTTAGTTTCCTTATCTGTAAAATGGAGATATTAATAGCACCTATATCCTAGGTATTATTTTGAGAATCACATGTAATCATATTTATAAAGCACTTTTCAAACCTTAAAGCATTATATAAATAAAAATAAATAAATGATATATAAGTGTCATCATCATCATTATTCAGAGAAGGCTTAATAGTGTGACAGAGGCT
This sequence comes from Monodelphis domestica, assembly GCF_027887165.1. Classification (NCBI taxonomy): domain Eukaryota; kingdom Metazoa; phylum Chordata; class Mammalia; order Didelphimorphia; family Didelphidae; genus Monodelphis; species Monodelphis domestica. The sequence goes on along the minus strand of NC_077230.1, from coordinate 321,558,087 downwards.
GGCACTAAAGAAAAAGTGCCAGACTGAAGAGTGTGTGAAGCTGATCACCTCGACGGGGGAGGAGCTCCAAGGGATTGGAATCTGGAGGAGGAGAGGACTCTGGCTGGTAGAGGACTTGGTCTCTCAGTCTTGAGAAGTTGAAGGGAGAGGGTGAAAAAAAGACTTTCTCCTGAGGGTTACCTACTTTTCCTATTGTGATTGGAAATCCTTCCCCCCAACATTTCCCACTTGAAGGGACTTTCTGAAGAGAAACCTGAGCAGACTTTACCTCAGCTCCTGTTGCCCAGGAGTGAATCAACCTGACTTTTCTCTCAGGCTGCCAAGGCCTGAGTTCCCCCCAAAACTCAAGGAGGGAGGAAAAGGGTTTTAGATAGATATAGGGACCCCCTTTTCCCACATTCCTTTCCCATTCTTCCCTGCCCATTATTCATTAAAAGTTATCTGTTCCCCAAACTGAGTGTGAGTGAACAGATCAAGGGGAGACTCTTTGGTCTCGAGTAGTGGGGGGGGAACAAGAGCAAATTGGGGAGAGCAGCTTTAGCTAAGTAGGGAAGGCAGAAGGGGAAAAATCTTCAAACCCCCTCTCCTCTCTCTGAGCTAACTCATTACATCTGCTTTCTCCCCTGAACCCTGCTTTGAGAAGGGAAGTCTCTACTCTTTCCCCCTCTCTATACTGAGAGACTGAACACCTTGGATACAAATTAACCTCCCCCTTTATAACACAATAGAGATGCTTCATTTTATTTCTCTCTCCCTATCCTACCCCCCAACAGTACCTAGTATATGCCTTTGCCCACATTAAAGGACTTAAAAAAATTATTGTTGTTATTTATCAAAAGATGGAAAGGATCTGAAGCCATGTTGAATGGGCTTCCAAATGCCCTCACTATTTACATTGAGGAAGAAAATAATCAAATTCTACCTGGATAGATGTGTCTTTTAATCTGATTTAATTATGTTTTACCATTCCATTTAGAAACTTTTTCAGTACTACCAGTGTGATAAATTTTAAAAGAGTAGCTATGATAGCAACCCAATGATTAATTAAATTCCAGGGAGATTGCATTAGAATTATTTGACTGTAGATTATCTCTATAAATTCAGAGGGTGTCAGAAGATCTCCATATGGAGTCATTCACCAATCACTTTCATTTTCAAAAACAGATAAGCTACCAAAAAAAAAAAATAGATGAGCTACATTCCAGCCTGTAATCATTCTGTATAACCTAGTATCAACAAGTACATTCAAATGAGTAAATATTCACAGCACATCTGTGAAAAATATCCTGGAATCAGCAAGGCAACAATAGAAAATAGCTGAATCCAGGTTCTTTTGGAGAATCATTTTCTTCTAGGAGGGAAAAAAAGAAGGAACATTTAGTAGTTGCCTCCAATTCCTCAATGGTCCAACTGCGGTTTTAGAATTTCCCTTGTTATTTGACTCCAGCAAATAGCAAAAGTTTTATTCCCTCTTACCCAATAGAGACTTGATATAGTTATTTTGGAGGAGGAATAGAAAGCAGACATGAAACAAGCTTGGGCAAGTGGTTACAATACACATGAGACTGTCAGCTCAGACAATGTTCTGAAGTAGTTGTCTACCTCAGCCTCTGCAATCTGGGAAACTTTTCTTTCCCTATTACCTAATACAAACAAGATATATTGTAATTATTCTGGTAATTAGTTTGACCCACTAATTCCCGTTAGGTACCCTCAGTACTTCACATATGACAGATAGCTTAAGTAACTTAGTTATTACCTTCCTATTTAGCAATGTAATCAGATTAGCCCCATTCATTCCTTTGAGTACCTCAAGTATCTTAAGTACTTTAAGTATCACTTGCAGCATACATGTCTTAAATAGTCTAGTCATCATTCTCTGTTTAGAAATGTAATTAATTTCACCCCATTGAATTCCTTGAGTTTTATCCTTCTTATTTACATTTTTATACTTCTCTTCAGTGTCAAATTTGATCAATGACTTTTCTTTTCAGTTCAAGTCTTGTCATCAGAAATGCCTCAAAGTCTTCTATTTCACTAAAGGTAAATGTATTGTACTTAGTTTAGCTGGGTAGGTGATTCTTCGTGTGAGGATTTCAGTTTGGGCACCCAGTCTCTAACAGCTTTGTCATCACGGACCTAGAGTTTTTGCCTTACAGAAGATCATATTCCACACCTTATAGTTCTTTAACATAGAAGCTACTAGGTCCTATGTAATCCTGACTGTGGTTCCATGATATTTAAAATGCTTTTTCCTATTTATACTTTTTTATACTATTTTTACTTTATGCTATTTTTTCCTTGGATTGGGAATTCTAGAATTTTGCTATAGTAGTCCTATGAGTTTTTAATTTGGGAATCATTTTTAGAGGTAATCAGTGAATTATTTCTATTTTCTCCTCTTGTTCAAGGATATCAGAGCAGTTCTTCCTGATAATTTCTTGCAATGTGATGTCCATGCTCTTTTTCTGATCATGGCTTTCAGGGAGTCCAGGGATACTTAGGTTCTTTCTCCTAGATCTATTTTGCAGGTCAATTTTTTTTCCAATGAAGTATTTCAGATTTTATTTTATTTTTCATTACTTTGAATTTGTTTTATTGTTTCTTGATGTCTTGTTGTGGGTTCATTTGCTTCCCACTCCCTCATTCCTCAATTCAATTGCCCTACCCTTCATTTGTTCCCATAGAATAAACAGCTGTTCATAAGAGCAAGTGACTGGGTTCATAGTATCTAAGAAAGGAAGGAGACTTTGAAGATTGGAGGGAGGGAAGTGACATTTTTCTCCTCAGAGAGGGAGAAGCTGTTTGTTTCATATTTGTTTCAACCAAGTCTCTGAGGGAACAGAACTTTGTGATCCTGAAGGCAGTCAGAGTGGGGTTTTCCAGGGAGAAGAGAGAGGGAAATCAATCCATCCCATTTCCCTTTCTACTTGACTCCATTCCACCTCTACCTCACTCTGGTTCTGACTCAGTAGTTGCAGATTCCATTCTCTCCTCCTATATTACACAATAAATATGACAATCTAGGTGAAATTAATATTTACAAAAATACAAATTGCGTAGATTAACAAAAGAGTAGAGAGAATACGTAAATAATCCCATCTTGGAAAAAGAAATTGAACAAGCCATTAAGGAACTTCTAAGAAAAAATCCCCAGCATCAGATGGATTCACAAGTGAATCCTATCAAACATTTAAAGAACAACTAATCCCAAATATTATACAAATTATTTGACAATGATCAAAGAGAGTCTTACCAAATTCTTTTTGTGACACAAATATGTTGCTGATTCCAAAGCCAGACAGACAAAAACAGAGAAAGAAAACTAAAATCATCCTTATTATATATTTCTTATAGTATTGCATTGCAAACATATACCACAACTTGTTCAGTCATTCTTCAATTGATGGACATCCCCTCAATTTCTAATTCTTTGCCACCACAAAAAGAGCAGTCTTAAATATTTTTGTATAAACAAGTTCTTTTCCCTATTTTTAAACCCTGTGGGATATAGAACTTATAGTATATTGTGTAAGAATTAAAATGGGATCAAAGGGTACACGCAATTTTAAAGCCCTTTGGGCATAATTCAAAATAGATTTGCAAAATGACTAGATCAGTTCACAACTCCACCAAGAGTGCATTAGTGTCCAATTTTTCCATATCCCATTCAGCATTTGTTTTATTTTTGTCATATTAATCAATAAAATAGATGTGAAATAGTACCTCAGAGTTCTTTTAATTTGCATTTCTCTAAACAAAAGCAACTTAGAGCATTTTTTCATTTGATTATATATAGCCTTGCTTACTTCATCTGAAAATTGTCTATTCGTGTCCTTTGACCATTTATCAATTGGGGAATTATTTGTATTCTTATAAATTTGAATCAGTTTTCTATATATTTGAGAAATAGGACCTTTAAAAGAGATACTTGCAGGGGACTTCCGGTCAAGATGGCAGCTTAGAGAGAGCTAAAGTTCAGATCTCCAGAAACCCCTTCCTTACCGATCTCAAACTGTATGCTCCTAGGACACCGAAATTCAAAACAAATAACAGGATAAATCCCGGGAACCCTCCTCCTAGACCTGGATCAAAAGGTTTGGCCCCCCAAAAGCCAGAACCCAAGATCACTCGGATCTAAGGGGTAGGCAGAAGGAAGGTCCCAGGACCCATCCCCCCCAACCCAGAGCACTGAGTCTGAGACAGCAGCGGGAACCTAAGAGCCAGAAAAAGGACTCCAGGGCCAGCTATTCTGAAGGCCAAACCCTGAAAACAACCTGAGCCAGTCGTGGGTGTACCCAGACAGCAGGGAAACAGAGAGAGACAGAGGGGAGCCTGTAGCCCCCTGGCTGGATCCTTCCATCTGAGTCTCAGGGAAGGTCCCTGCTTTAAGACACACTCAATTCAACCCAGCAGAAGTTAATCCTATCAGGAGCCCTCAGAGCTCCGGGAAGCCTCGGCCCCTCCCCCCTCAGAGTGCAGGCCTCTCTGGCCCACAAAGGCTCTGAGATACCTCGTGGACAGTGCCAAGCGAGGCTCAGAGCATGGACGTAAGGCAACGAAGAAGCATCGGGAGGGAACCGAGAGCAGTAACACCCACGAACGGACAATTTGCCTGGGGCTAAAGCCTCTGAACACCAGTCAGAGATAAGAAAAGCTAGACCTCCCCACTCAAATAGAGATGGCAAACAGCACAGAAAAGCCTCAACACTCCAAGAAAAACAAGAAGAAGGGGGTGACTTTGGACACATTTTATGGAGCAAAAATACAAAATACAGAGGAGATAGAAGAGGAAACAAAAACAAATGCTCCTAAACCTTCCAAAGGAAACGGAAACTCTCCACAAACCCATGAAGAATTTGAATTGGAAGTGATCAAAAAGATGGAAGCCCTCTGGGAGGAAAAGTGGGAAATAATGCAAAAGAAATTCTCACATCTACAAAACCAGTTTGACCAAACTGAAAAGGAAAACCAGGCTTTAAAGGTCAGAATCAGCCAACTGGAAGACAACGAGCATGTAAAAGAGCAAGAATTAATAAAGCAAAGCCAAAATACCAAGAAATTAAAAGAGAACATAAAATATCTCACCGACAAAGTGACAGCTCTGGAAAATAGAGGGAGAAGAGACAATTTAAGAATAATTGGACTACCAGAAAAGCCAGAAATAAACAGCAACCTCAACATCGTAATACAAGAGATAATCAAAGAAAATTGCCCAGAGATTCTAGAACAAGGGGGCAATACAGGCACTGAAAGACTTCACATAACACCCTCTACACTAAATCCCCCAAAAACAACTCCCAGGAATGTAATTACCAAATTCCAAAGCTTTAAAGAAAAAGAAAAAATCTTACAAGAAGCCAAAAAAAGACAATTTAGATATAAAGGAATGCCAATCAAGGTCACACAAGACCTTGCAAGTTCCACTCTGAATGACCCTAAGGCATGGAACATGATTTTCAGAAAGGCAAGAGAGCTGGGCCTTCAACCAAGAATCAGCTACCCATCAAAACTGACTATATACTTCCAAGGGAAAGTATGGGCATTCAACAAAATAGAAGATTTCCAAGTTTTTGCAATGAAAAGACCAGAGCTCTGTAGAAAGTTCGATATCGAAAATCAAAGAGCATGGAATACCTGAAAAGGTAAATATGAAGGAAAGGGAAAAGGAAAAAAATGTTATCTTCTTCTTTTACTCAAACTCTCTTCTATAAGGACTATATTTATATCAATCTATGTATATTAATATGTGGGGAAAATGTAATGTGTAAATAGGGGGAAAAGAAAGACCAAATAGAATAATCTTTCTCACACAAAGATTCACAGGGGAAGGGGAGGGGAAGAAAACTCCTATAAGAAGGATAGGAAGAGAATTTTTACTTAAACCTTACTCTCAGGGAAATCAACTCTGAGAGGGAAGAACATCCAGATCCTTTGGGATCTTGAATTCTTACCCAACAAGGGTAGGGAGAAGGGAAAACCAAGGGGGGGGGACATTAAAAAGGGAGGGAAGAGGGGGGTGGGGAATGGAACAAAAAGGGAGGGGCTATAAAGGGAAATATATCAAGGGAGGGGACAAGGGGGACTGATTTAAAATAAATCACTAGATTAAAAAAGTTAGAGCTGAAGAAGAAAGGTTAGAATTAGGGAAGGATATCAAAATGCCAGGGAGTCCACAAGTGACAATCATAACTTTGAACGTGAATGGAATGAACTCACCCATAAAACGTAGACGAATAGAAGAATGGATTAGAATCCAAACCCCTACCATATGTTGTCTTCAAGAAACACACATGAGGCGGGTAGACACCCAAAAGGTCAGAATTAAAGGATGGAGTAAGACCTTCTGGGCCTCAACTGACAGAAAGAAGGCAGGAATTGCAATCATGATATCTGATAAAGCCAAAGCAAAAATAGACCTGATTAAAAGGGATAGGGAAGGTAATTACATTCTGTTAAAAGGGACTTTAGATAATGAGGAAATATCACTAATCAACATATATGCACCAAATAATATAGCACCCAAATTTCTAATGGAGAAATTAGGAGAATTGAAGGAAAAAATAGACAGTAAAACCATATTAGTGGGAGACTTGAACCAACCATTATCAAATTTAGATAAATCAAATCAAAAAATAAATAAGAAAGAGGTAAAAGAAGTAAATGAAATCTTAGAAAAATTAGAATTAATAGACATATGGAGAAAAATAAATAGGGACAAAAAGGAATACACCTTCTTCTCAACACCACATGGTACATTCACAAAGATTGACCATACACTAGGTCACAGAAACATGGCATACAAATGCAGAAAAGCAGAAATAATAAATGCAGCCTTTTCAGATCGCAAGGCAATAAAAATAACTATCAGTAATGGTACGTGGGAAACCAAATCAAAAACTAATTGGAAATTAAACAATATAATACTCCAAAATTATTTAGTTAAAGAAATCATAGAAACAATTAATAATTTCATCGAGGAAAATGACAATTGCGAGACATCCTTTCAAACCTTTTGGGATGCAGCCAAAGCAGTAATCAGAGGTAAATTCATATCCCTGAGTGCATATATTAACAAACTAGGGAGAGCAGAGATCAATCAATTGGAAATGCAAATAAAAAAAATCAAAAGCAATCAAATTAAAAAAACCCAGCAGAAAACCAAACTAGAAATCCTAAAAATTAAGGGAGAAATTAATAAAATCGAAAGTGATAGAATTATTGATTTAATAAATAAGACAAGAAGCTGGTAATTTGAAAAAACAAACAAAATAGACAAAGCACTGGTCAATCTAATTTAAAAAGGAAAGAAGAAAAGCAAATTAACAGCATCAAAGATGAAAAGGGGGACATCACCTCCGATGAAGTGGAAATTAAGGCAATCATTAAAAATTACTTTGCCTAATTATATGGCAATAAATACACCAATTTAGGTGATATGGATGAAATATACAAAAATACAAACTGCCTAGACTAACAGAAGAAGAAATAGAATTCTTAAATAATCCCATATCAGAAAATGAAATCCAACAGGCCATCAAAGAACTCCCTAAGAAAAAATCCCCAGTGCCCAATGGATTCATAAGTGAATTCTATCAAACATTCAGAGAACAGTTAATCCCAATACTATACAAACTATTTGACATAATAAGCAAAGAGGGAGTTCTACCAAACTCCTTTTATGACACAAGTGTGGTACTGATTCCAAAACCAGGCAGATCAAAAACAGAGAAAGAAAATTATAGACCAATCTCCCTAATGAACATAGATGCAAAAATCTAAAATAGGATACTAGCAAAAAGACTCCAGCAAGTTATCAGAAGGGTCATCCACCATGATCAAGTAGGATTTATACCAGGGATGCAGGGCTGGTTCAACATTAGGAAAACCATCCACATAATTGACCACATCAACAAGCAAACCAACAAGAACCACATGATTATCACAATTAGACACAGAAAAAGCCTTTGATAAAATACAACATCCAATCCTATTAAAAACACTAGAAAGCATAGGAATAGAAGGGTCATTCCTAAAAATAATAAACAGTATATATCTAAAACAATCAGCTAATATCATCTGCAATGGGGATAAACTAGATGCATTCCCAATAAGACCAGGAGTGAAACAAGGATGCCCATTATCACCTCTACTATTTGACATTGTACTAGAAACACTAGCAGTAGCAATTAGAGAAGAAAAAGAAATTGAAGGCATCAAAATAGGCAAGGAGGAGACCAAGTTATCACTCTTTGCAGATGACATGATGGTCTACTTAAAGAATCCTAGAGATTCAATCAAAAAGCTAATTGAAATAATCAACAACTTTAGCAAAGTTGCAGGATACAAAATAAACCCACATAAATCATCAGCTTTTCTATATATCTCCAACTCAGCTCAGCAGCAAAAACTAGAAAGAGAAATCCCATTCAAAATCACCTTAGACAAAATAAAATACCTAGGAATCTATCTCCCGAGGCAAACACAGGAACTATATGAACACAACTACAAAACACTCTCCACACAACTAAAACTAGACTTGAGCAATTAGAAAAACATTAACTGCTCATAGATAGGAAGAGCCAATATAATAAAAATGAACATCCTACCCAAACTTATTTATCTATTTAGTGCCATACCCATTGAACTCCCAAAAAAATTTCTTTACTGATTTAGAAAAAACCATAACAAAGTTCATTTGGAATAACAAAAGATCAAGGATATCCAGGGAAATAATGAAAAAAAAACACAAATGATGGGGACCTTGCAGTCCCAGACCTCAAACTATATTATAAAGCAGCGGTCATCAAAACAATTTGGTACTGGCTAAGAGACAGAAAGGAGGATCAGTGGAATAGACTGGGGGCAAGCGACCTCAGCAGGACAGTATATGATAAACCCAAAGATCCCAGCTTTTGGGACAAAAATCCAATATTCGATAAAACTGCTGGGAAAATTGGAAGACAGTGTGGGAGAGATTAGGAATAGATCAACACCTCACACCCTACACCAAGATTCAAAATGGGTGAATGACTTAAACATAAAGAAGGAAACCATAAGTAAATTGGGTAAACACAGAATAGTATACATGTCAGACCTTTGGAAGGGGAAAGACTTTAAAACCAAGCAAGACATAGAAAGAATCACAAAATGTAAAATAAATAATTTTGACTACATCAAATTAAAAAGCTTCTGTACAAACAAAACCAATGTAACTAAAATCAGAAGGGAAACAACAAACTGGGAAAAAATCTTCATAGAAACCTCTGACAAAGGTTTAATTACTCAAATTTATAAAGAGCTAAATCAATTGTACAAAAAATCAAGCCATTCTCCAATTGATAAATGGGCAAGGAACATGGATAGGCAGTTTTCAGATAAAGAAATCAAAACTATTAATAAGCACATGAAGAAGTGTTCTAAATCTCTTATAATCAGAGAGATGTAAATCAAAACAACTCTGAGGTATCACCTCACACCTAGCAGATTGGCTAACATAACAGCAGAGGAAAGCAATGAATGCTGGAGGAGATGTGGCAAAGTAGGGACATTAATTCATTGCTGGTAGAGTTGTGAACTGATCCAACCATTCTGGAGGGCAATTTGGAACTATGCCCAAAGGGCGATAAAAGAATGTCTACCCTTTAATCCAGCCATAGCACTGCTGGGTTTGTACCCCAAAGAGATAATAAGGAAAAAGACTTGTACAAGAATATTCATAGCTGCTCTCTTTGTGGTGGCCAAAAATTGGAAAACGAGGGGATGCCCATCAATTGGGGAATGGCTGAACAAATTGTGGTATATGTTGGTAATAGAATACTATTGTGCAAAAAGGAATAATAAAATGGAGGAATTCCATGGAGACTGGAATGACCTCCAGGAAGTGATGCAGAGCGAGAGGAACAGAAGCAGGAGAACATTGTACACAGAGACTAATATACTGTGGTATAATCTAACGTAATGGACTTCTCCATTACTGGCAGTGTAATGTCCCTGAACAATCTGCAGGGATCTAGGAGAAAAACACTATCCATAAGCAGAGGACAAACTGTGGGAGTAGAAACACCGAGGAAAAGCAACTGCCTAACTACAGCGGTTGAGGGGACATGTCAGAGGAGAGACTCTAAACAAACACTCTAATGCAAATACTAACAACATGGCAATGGGTTAGAATCAAGAACACATGTGATACCCAGTGGAATCATGCGTCGGCTATGGGGGGGTGAGGAAAAGAAAATTATCTTTGTCTCTAATGAATAATGCTTGGAAATGATCAAATAAAATATTAAAAAAGAGAGATACTTGCCTTTAAAAAAATTTTTCCCCATCTTTCTTCTTATCTTCCAGTCTTGGTTGCATTGGTTTTGTTCAACTGCACACTTTATGTTCTCTTTATCATACAGTATTGTGCATCCTTTATCACTAACTTTAACTTTCATTTTATAATTTATTATAATGGTTCAAAAACACTTCAAACTCAAGAAAATCAGAAAACAGAGCTCATCATCCCTTCTCCTAAACCAACTGTGAAATTGGAATCTGTTACCCTAAAAACTACGATTTCTAGGAACCCACTCACTTCCTGTTGTTATGTGCTGACATAGACAGGAGATAAATTGGGTGGAGTTCCCTTGCTAGTGCTCTTTCCTTCCTGTTAGTGGTTTTGATGGAGTGGGGATTTTTGAGCAGGTAGAAACTTAGTCACGTGGTTCTATTTTTTCAGATAATAAACTTTATAAAAATAATACTTGAAGTATTGGACATTAATTTAATTCTTACACAACCCATATTTCTAATTTTCTTCTTTCTATTAAGGGAATCATAATACTTCCGTTCATCCATATTCTTGAACTGGGAGTTATTCTTGTTTCTTTAGTCTTTCTTATTCACTCCCCCATCCAAATAGTTAATAAGACATATTTATCCTGCCTCTAATGACACTTATTCCACATATCCCTTTTTAGCCAATCATGGCACAATTATCCTAGTTTAGGGTTCCACCACCTCTAACATTAGCTATTAAAATAGTCTTCAAATTGATATCCTTGCAACTAGAATCTTCTCTTTAATTGATCATCCACATTGCTACCAAATTGATATCTCTAATATACATGTCTAACTATTTAACTCCCTTGATCAAAAAGTTTCTATAACTCCCCAGTGCCTCTAGGTGAAAATATGAATTTTTACTATTTGACATTTGAAATCCTTTATGATCTGGATCTGATCTCTCTTTCCATACTGGTTTTATACTTTTAAGTTCTAGCCAAATTTGCATATTTGCAAGACACTTCTTGCTTGGGAATTTCTAAGTAAATCAGTTACTTGGGTTAATAGATTGTGATTTCAGTCTTATTTAAAGGGTTAAAAGCAAAAACTTCATTTTAGTCTAAATGAACTCTGATAAGCCTTTTGTTCTTGGCTATGTTAGTTTATCTTGTTCAATTGTTTTTCAGTCACGTCCAACTCTTCATGACCCCATTTGAGAGTTTCTTGGCAAAGATATTGGAGTGGTTTACCATTTCCTTCTCTAGGTGATTTTACAGGTAAAGAAACTGAAGCAAATGGGATAAGATGCCTTTCCTAAGATCACACAGCTATTAAGTATCTGAGGAGAGATTTGAATTCTGGAAGATGAATCTTCCCCAGACCAAGCACTCTATCTACTGCACTACTTAGCAGCCAGCCCTATGTTAGCTTGTAGTCTTCTGTTATAACTAAGTAACTGTCAGTTTGACTGATTCAAAGAGAGATTTTCTAGTCATTGTACATCAGCCGACTGAGCTGATATAGACACCAGGTAACCCTGAAGAGATAAAGCCAAGAAACTGGTAGCAGAAAACATATCCAGCAACAAGCATAAAACCAGTGGAATAATAACCTAGCAGAAAGCATTGAAGCCCAAGAGAGAATAAAAGAGATAAGACAAAACAGACATATTTGATATTAAAGTATAATCCCAGAAGAACATTAACAGTTAGAAAGAGGCAAGCCAAGAGAGTAGACATATCCATAAAGTATTGGTATCATGTCAAAAATAATTGTGGTTTCTGATTGTGATCAAATATTACTCTATGACATTACAAATATGATGACTACAGAGAAGCCTGGAAAGATCTTACATGAACTGATATCGAGTAAATAAACAGTCAAGAAAACAATTTACACAATGATACAATATAAACAAAAATAACCATCACGAAAACATTTTGGCAATACAAAAAATAATATTGATAAAACTTTATTTGAAAAAAATTAAAACATTGGCATTGTTTTCCAATGCAATCCTTTTGCATTGGAGATGTGTTACTGGTCACATGTTTTACATGTATATGACCCTATACATGATTCCTATGCATATTCCCAGTAATGGTCTATTTTTGTGTGTGTGTGGAACCTAATGTCCCCTGTTTTTTAGCAGGGGAGTTTTCCTTTTCTGCTTTTCTCAACATAGTATTTCCTCAAATACTTTTGCTTTAAACTAATAGTATCTTATGGTTGACTAACTAAATGCATTGTCAATGATCTGCGAGCTATGATTTTTAGTAGATAGCAATTACAAAGGACCTTTGAATTGGGATAGATTTCTGGGTGCCCGACAAATGAAAAAGGGTATGCCATAAGAGCTTCAAAGGTTCCCTGGTAGAATAATAGATGCTTAAATAGTTAGGGAAGGATAAAAGGATTAGGAAACAGTGATGGCCCAGTTGGGATTTGATCATATAAATTTGTAATGGACCTCAGTAATACTGTAAGAAACCATTTCCTACACTGGTGTTTAGCAATAGGAATGGAGGAGGCAAATGGTAGAGTAATACAGGATTGTATACTAACAAATTAGTGAAATCAAAAGGATGCAAGAGATTTCAGGGAAAAAAACTATGTAAAGTTGAACTACTTAACTATTACAAGATTATAAAGGGAGGGTGATAAGGTGGGAGCAAGGATGATGGGATGAAATTGCAAGGGAGGTCTGGAGTGACTGGAAGCTGTAGTGAGACTAAAGAAAAGGTATAGGAAAAATGAAAGAATAGGCTTATACGGTCATATAGAATTCCAGATTTTTAAATCATAGAGGTGGAATACCTGTGGATAATGTTAAGCTCAAGATATAGCTGAGATAGACTGAAGGCACACAAACCAAGGAGGTTGAAGGGTTTGAAGAACTGAGAATATAGGGAGTTTGAAGGAATATCAACATGTATATGGAAGCCCTTAAGTTTGAGGATAGGAGCTGGGGGAGAGACTGAGAGCTAGGTATTGGAGGAAGGTTCCTAACAGAGGAACTTGGGGAACAGTAGATAACTGCCACCAGGATCTGGATAGGGTGATAGATCAAGATGGAATCAACCTCAATAGAGAAGAATTCAGTGATGGATGGTGGCAGAAAGAGGATCTAGAGGTGGGAATGAGGAGAAGGAATGTGCCTATTTCCTCTCCTGACCCAATGTGTTAAGATGGCATGATAGAAGATGAATGGAAAAGGTGGTAGTATCTTCAGGGAGGATTCAGGTTTCTGTAATGGCAAAAAAAGATAAAATGAATATGAAAGAAAGATGTCCCAAACAAAAATCAATTTGTTACCAATATATGTGTGTTTCCAAAGGGTCCACGGAAAGCAAAGCAAAGCATGATAAACACATGTATAGCAGGCATGAGATAGAGGTGAATAGTGACTAAAGTTAAGTAGATGAAAGAAGCAAAAGGGAGTTTGCTTGTTTTTTATTTCTGGAACTTTCCACCCTGAATCACCAGCAAAGTAGCAGAGAATTTGCTCTAACAGGACAGTTGATTATCACACCCATCCCAGTAGCAAGGGGATCTATAACCTGCATTCCAGCTCATATTTTAACTTAGAGTTAGGACTGAGCCTTAGTACTGACCCTTTAAATATGGCAAAAGTTATCAACCATTATATAGAAAATTTCTGCCTCTAATGCTGAAGTATAGGTCAATGTACAAATAAGAAAAGATAAGCAATAGCTTTAATATGACCTAATTATCCTCCTTCTCTATTGTCACTCTACCACAGCTACCTAAAACATATTCTGATTTTTATGGTCTGAGGGATTTTTTAATGCATATGGAATGTTCCTTGAATTTTTTCCTGACTTTGTGGAATGAGAAACTGATATGAAAATCATCTCAATTACAGGAATAAAAAGTACATAAATATGAATGGATCTATAAAAGTACCCTTTGTGAAACCTTTAATAAAGAATAGAATCACAATTTTAAATAGTATTTTAATGTTTTCTAAATTGATTTGCATATTGTTATTTATTTTCTGAGACCATATAGTTATTTTTCAAGAATTACAGCAAAAGCACAAATTTATTTCCATGTTTTCCTAATTTAAATAGATACTGACTTAGAGGACTTGCTCTAGGCAAAAAAAAAAAGTATTATTAATGCTTCATCCTTTCCATTTCTGGAATTAATGAAAGGTTTATAACTTACTGAGTGGCAGACACCAAGGGAAGAAAAAAATTTCTGCCTTGTTTCATTTCATCTGCCACTCAGACATTATTTCTTTCTTAGCAAGAAGAACTGCTTAGATTTGGATAATTTAAGTTCTTCAGATGATTAGCAAATAGTTTTGCTGTACCATCAGCCTCATTTCCCCCTATTCCTCTGTGACTTCAGGCTGTAAGTAAATGCTCCAGTAATAGCTCTGTAAAGTGTTCAAATCTATAAAAATATATATGCACTGTTTTGATGACATTTCTGACTTAAATGTAAGAGTATTGAGGTCAGGATAAAGGAAGTCATTTGGAACAATGCATGAGAACTATAAGATAAAAGGGAATTTCTGATATGAGTGGCTGCCACACATCAGAAAGAAGGTCATCATTTTCTGTCAAACTTGGCCCATTCTGCTCTTTTGCCTGGGCGGGATTCTTATTGTTTCATATTCTGTTGAAGAATGCCGAATGATGAGTAGTGATTCTGGGCTTTAATGCGTACCCCAGTTCACCAAATATTTATCTGCAAGGCACTATGCTAGATCTAGGGGTTATAAAGAAAGATAGAATACAGACTTTGCTTTCAAGAAGCATAAAATATAAAAGGAGGCAGAGATACCCTTACAAGAATACCTCTGATACAAGAGAGTGAGATAAGTACAAACAAGATTCATGCAAAATTGTATGAGAAGTCTAAAGAAAAAGACAGCTTTCATCTGGGATAGAAGGTAAAGCAAGGTACGATTTCATGAAGGAGGTGGCCCTTGACCTGGACCTTGGATAAAAGGGGAAGTTTCAACATGGAGTTGAAGTTTATCTCAAATCTGGCAGAGAGAGTGAACAAAGACAATTGTTGAGATATTAGTGTAAAAACAAAAGAAGGAAAGTAGCCTGTTGTCATTTCAGTCATGTCCAATTCTTTGTGATCTGATTTGGAGTTTTCTTGGCAAAGATACCGGAGCGATTTACAATTTCTTTCTCTTGTTTATTGTTTACAGATAAGGAAACTGAGGCAAAGTTAAGTGACTTGCCCAGGGTTACACAATTAATAAATGTCTGAGATCAAATTTGAACTCAGGTCTTCCTGACTCTAGGCTCAGCACTCTGTCCACTGCACTACTTCACTGCCTAGAAAATAGCCTAGTTTGACTGAAATATAGACTTTATGAAAAGGAGTAGTATATAGAGTATATGAAAATGCTAACAAATTTGATTTAACCAATTTATATGCTGCTCAAGGGGCCTGAATCCCAGCATCAGAAAAGTATGCTTTATTTGATAGGCAATGGGGAGGCACAGAAAGTTCCTGAGTAGAAGAGTAATGTGCTCAAAACAGAGCTGATTTGTTTTGGAGAATCACTTTGCCTAGTTGTGCTTCAAAGTTCTATTAAAGAATAATATCCTTTGAAATGAGTATCATTACATTTGAGTAACACTTGGGACTCCTAATATCGGTAATACAGAAAAATTAATAATAATAATAATAACTAACATGTATATAGTGCGTTATGGTTCTAAAGCACTTCACAATTCTCATTTATTTCCTACAAAAAACCTATGAGGTATGTGGTGGAAGTTTTAATATCCCTGTTTTTCAGATGAAAGAAAGTGAATCTCTTGGTGTTATAAAGGCAAAAAAGAAAAACCAAAGGATAAATGAAGTTGATAAAGGAGCGAATAGCTCTCCTTCAAACTAGACCATCCAACCACAATAGCCAATAAAATTAGGGAAATTGTGCTCAGTTGAATCAATAGTGTATCATTGTGTATCCTTTCTGTGAGATTTTTATTCTATTCGAAGATCTACAAGCATCTATAGTATTTCATTTCAAATTTTAACCTCAAGCACCGAACCAAGTCTGAATCAATCCTAGCCAACAATACCACTTGAATCAAATGAATCCCTGCAAATTATCTTAGTTTTGATAAGCCTCAAGGAGAGATGCTAGAAATATTAAAGGAAAGAGTAAAAACTGGCAGACTTTCACCCAACGCCGTTATGCTCCATATAATGATAGTTATTTACAAATTTACAAGTCTTTAACTTGTGTTGTACATAGAAAAAGCCTCCCCCCCCCCCCCCCCCCGAAGTCCTGAAGGATAAGGTCCCACAGCTAGTAAGGGGATATAACCAAGATTTGAATCCAGGTCATCTGACCCCAAGTCCAGTGTTCTTCCCACTACTCTGTGCTACTAATGAGGGAAACATGAGATTCTTTTACAAACAAATGAGTTTTTATTGGAGGAGACATTAACATCCCCTCTAACAATGTCTTTATTTGTCAGAATCAAAAGGGACTAATTACTCATTTCAACTTACAGAATATTGGCTGAAGTATTCATTTTAACCACATATTGGCTACTTTTTCACAGGCAATAAAAGTATAGAGCTATTTTAGTTGTGGAATGAATGCGCAAATTATGGTTCACGAATATGGAATGGATAGTTTCAAGTAACCTGGGGAAGGCTTACATGAACTGATGCAGAGTGAAATGAGCAGTACCAGAACAATTTCTACAATAACAACATGTAAAGACAAACTTAAGAGCTATGATCAATTCAGTGACTAATTATGAATCCAGAGGACTTATGATGAATCATGCAACACACCCTCTGAGCAGAAGTGATAGACTGAGGCACACATTGAGATGTATTTATTTTGCTTAGACATTTTTAAGTTGTGTCTGATTTTTCATGATCTTTTTTGGAGTTTGAAGATGCTAGAGTAGCTTGCTCATTTGCTCTCCAACTCATTTTACATATGAGGAAACTGAGGCAAAGTAGTGAGGCAAAGTAGACTTGTCCAGGGCCACACAGCTACTAAGTGTCTGAGGACAAATTTGAAGTCAAGAAGATGAATCTTTTTTGACTCTAGACCTGGTTTGTCCACAGCCCCACCTAGCTGGCCTAAGACCTATTTTTGAACATGGACAATTTGAGTATGTGTTTTACTTGACTATAATATACATATTTCTTTAAAAGATTTTCTTTTTCTTCCTACTACAATAGGAGTTAGAGGGAGGTGGAAATGAGAGAAGATAGATTTTTGTTCATTGAAAAATAAAATAAAATTAAGATATGGGGCCAGAGAAAAGAAGATGCAATGGTACCAACCAACCTCTTCTGGAGTCTTATGTTCAAATCTACTAAGAAATGGGCATGAGAAAGATGACTAAGGAAAGATACCCCTTACTTGATATTAGTCTGGCAATAGCCTTCTCCCTTTATCCCCACCTCCCACCTCCCACTCAAATTGAGTTGTCAATAAATTTTCCAGAAACTCTCTAAAGAAGATAAGGGAAATGTGGCACTTTGGGGCATGTCACCCTAAAACACAGATGCCAGTGCTTTTAACAGCTTTTTAAAAGATCTACTTTAGCATGGTTTATAATTACTCTAATAATAATAATAGCATTGACATAGTACTTCACAATCATTATCTCATTTTATTATCCTCACAATAATTCTGTGAGGTCGGGACTATTATTACCCCCTTTTTACAGTTGAGGAAGATAATTCTCTTTGGGTCACAAAGCCAGTGTCTGAGGTCAGATTTGAAATCATATCTTCCTGAGTCCACACCCAACACTCTATCCATTGTATTATCTAGAAAAAGGTCAGGAAAAGAAGATTCACAAGAATAATGATAAATATAAAGCAAACATATCTTTGCTCTAAAACTCATTTTTCTTACCAGCTTTTCCTATATAGAAGAGAGGAGAGGAGAGAGAAAGGGGAGAAGGAAGAGGGAGAAGGAGGAAGAGACAGAGAGGAAGGGAGTACTTTCAAAAGTCATTGATAAATACCAGAAATTAAATCAGTTGCAAATTTTAAGGAAAAAAATTATTACTCCTGCCTACCTGACAGGAGTCCTGTCAAACCATCATCTCTATTTTTGCCTAAAAGAAATACAGTCCTATACAGTCATTATATATTTAGAGTAAAACACCTGCATCCAGAAAATGTTTGAACTAACTTATCTTGCATTTTCTGTCACTTTAGTTCTAAAACCAAAAGGAACTTTTAAGAACATCTAAGCCAACTCCATCCTTTTACAGGTGAACAAACTGAAGAGAGATTATATGGCTTGACTGTAATCCATACTAAGTAGTAGAAGATTTGGAATTTAAACTCAAATCATCTGTCTCAAACCCTAGGGCAGGGGCA
This sequence comes from Monodelphis domestica, assembly GCF_027887165.1. Lineage (NCBI taxonomy): Eukaryota > Metazoa > Chordata > Mammalia > Didelphimorphia > Didelphidae > Monodelphis > Monodelphis domestica. The sequence continues at coordinate 321,539,454 of NC_077230.1, read as the reverse complement.
GCTAGGTAGCACAATGGTTAGAGAGCCAGGTCTAGGGCTGGAAGACTCTGGGTTCAAATATGGCCTCAAATGCTTACTTCCTAGCTGTGTGATCCTGAGCAAATCACTTAATCCCCATTGCCTAGCTCTTACTACTCTTCTGTCTTGGAAACAATATTTAGGATTGATTCTAAGACAGAAAGAAGGGATTTTTTTTTAATAATAACTAGTGCTATTTCCACTACAGCATGCTGGTAGCCACACACAAGTCAAGTCAACAAGCATTTGTTAAATACCCATGGTGGACCAGGCACTATGCTCATTGCTAGGAATAAGAAAGGTTCACCTACCTTTGAGGATCTCACACTCTAATGCTGGAGGCAACATGGAAACAACTATGTGCAAACAAGATATATGCAGGATAGATTGTTTCATCTCAATGGAAAGACAGCCACAGACCAGGAGTGACTTCTTGCAGGTGAAATCTTAACTGAGACTTAAAGGATGCCAGACGCAGAGATGTACACATGTGCTCTCCTGTCTCATAAAACAATTTTCTACTATTCTCTCTCCAACTTTGCATAGTGCTTAGCACTGCTACTTCCTATCTTGAGAAGAAATGGGAAGGATGAAATTTGTTTTAGCTCATTTGGGGGAGTTTGGTCAACATCTACTCCAAAAGTTTAAACAATTCTGTCACCAGTTTGGTGATTTTATCAGTTCTGGGCTATTCATTTGTTCCCTGAGTGAATTGCTAAAAACAAACAGATTGACACAGATTGAAAATCTGGCCCAATGTGGTTATGGTCTTGTTTCCAAGATGTTTTTCATTTAATTGTTCAGAAATAACTACCGTATGGTTCTCCTTAAACAGAAAAAAAAAATATTCCCAGCTGAAACTTCTACATCTATTTTTTTAACAAGATTTTAGTTCTACTATAGTTAATTTAGACAATGTTTTGGCAAGAATACAAGCTTGGGTGAGCTCAAGATATAAAGTTCAAGCTAGATAAGACACAGGGACAGGGAGGGACAAAAAGGGGACAATAAATAAGGAAGGGAGTGATCACAAAAAAAAAACTTTTCTCTTTTGGAGGCTTCTCTTAATTCTTTATATCAACCTAAAAAAAAAATCAGAGAGCTACCAGAATAGTTATAATAACAGATCTGTAATTGGGGCAAGGGAACAAAGTCACTGGCCTGGGAGAATTATAGTCTCAGGAAAGACACAGCAATGTAATACTGGGGATATCTGCTGATCTACAAGAGTAGGGAGCTTTTATAATTTTTAGGGAGAAAAGGGGAAGGGCAAAAGACTGATTACATAAATTTACAAACTGAGGAAATAAAAGGTAGCCAAAGGCAAGGGTGACTGGGAGTTGCCTAGATGTAATAGCCAGAAGCTAAGATGGCTGGAGGGGTACTTTAGGTTTTATTGTCTTTAGCTAATCCTGGCTAAGGTAATTGGAGTTTATTTTTTAAGTGTTTATTGTCTTCTTTAAATTCTGTCCTTGGAAGTAGGCAAACACAATTCATAGTCAATTCAATCTTTGTCTATCTTTTGTTTTAATTTTCTAGGAATAATCTGGAAAATGAATCAATCTGAAGAATCCTTGGAACAATGTTGTCATTTACATGACAGTTCCTCAAGTCCTCAAGGTGGGACTGTAAACTGAAAATAACATTTTGCCTAGCCTAGAGACAGTTATTGACCAAGCATCCCCTATCATGGTTTGAGACCAAAGGGGCTCATGGAATAAAAGGTTAAAAGGCAGCTAGTTATTATTAATTACTATTATTAATTATTATTAGAAATAAGTTAAAATTTACATAATTCCTTAGGTTTGCAAAGCACTCTACAACAATTCTGTGAGGCAAGTGCTTTTTATTATTATGACCATTTTATAGTTGAAGATGCTAAGGCTAAGGGAGATAGTTATTTACCCAGGTTCACACAACTAGTGTATAAGGCAAGATTCAAACTCTTATCTTTCTGACTTCAAGACTAGTATTTTAAAATCACTCTAGGATATTTGCTTGTAATAAGATAGCATGTACTATTTAAGCTGTTTTTATTTCCTCTTTTTTAAAGCACATATGATTAAATTCAGTAAATTGAATGAGAGCATGCAGAAACTTAATTGCATTATACTCCAGGCTGTTGAGATATTTTTCCAAGTCTAACTGCTGTTGAGCCTCTTGTCCATCCCACCAGTCTCATAAAACTCAGATATTGGTAAAGCATACCATTTATGCCATCAGACTCCTCCTAAGATGCAATCTGTCAAGAATCACCATTCTTCTATATTATGCTATTAAAAACTAAGTTTTAAATAAAACTAAGTCCCATTCTCTTATACTGCTTCCCAATCTTTAAGGAAGGACCATGCAAAGGAGAAAGGGAAGGATCTATCCAACTGCAGAATTCCAGAAAATAGCTAGAAGAGACAAAAATGTTTTCTTCAATGAGCAATACAAATAAATAGAAGAAAATATTAGAATAGGAAAAATAAGAGATTTCTTCAAGAAAATTAGAAACATCAAAGGAATATTTCATGAAAAATGGGCATGCTAAAAGGCAAAATCAATAGAGACTCAATAGAAGATATCAAGAAGAGGAGGTAATAACATACAGAAGAATTACCTTTACAAGAAAGATCTTAATATCACCTATAAACATGGTAGTGTGGTTACTAATCTAGAGCCAGACATCCTGGAGAATGAAATCAAGTGGACCTTAGGAAGCATTGTTAATAATAAGGCTAGAAGAGGTGACAAAATCCCAGCTGAGCTAATTTAATGATGAGATGGATAGATACTGTCATGGAACGTGAACTTGGATAAACTTTGGAAGACAGTGGAGGATAGATGGGCCTGGTTTGTTATATTTCATGGATTACAAAGAGTCAAACACAACTGAACAACAATAAAATGTCTACCTTATCACATCTGAACTTCTAATGATGCATTAGATATAACTTAGATTTGTTGTAAAAGTAGCATGAAATAAGAAAATATCATGGAATGACCAATTTAAGACATGATAGAATCCAATCCAAACCAATAGACATCTACTAAGCACTTACCATGTGCCCAACACTATGTTAAGTCATAAAAGGAAAGACAGTGCCTGTCCTCAAGGAGTTTGTGATCAAATGGGAGAAAACAGCATACCAACGGATGCAAGAAAAGGGAGAAGACCAGAGCTGGAGGAGGGGGTCAGGGACACCAGGGAATGTCTTAATCAGTGGAATTGAGACCAGGCAGAGGAGCAGGTCCAAAGCTGAATGAGCAAAAAATGCAATTTCTGCCCTCTATAAAGGAAGGAATTGAGAAGAGTTTAGTGCTGTACCTTCCAAAGGGGAAGAAGAGACTGAGGGAGGTATGTCAATCAAAACTTAATCCAGCAGCACAGTGAATAGATTAGAGGTAATGAGGTTGTCCTGGTAGGGAAATCTTTGAAACCAGGCAGAGCAGGAGATGCAGAATGAAGCAAGTTTGTAGAATATAAATGCCTTGAGGGCAAGTACTATTTTGCTTTTTCTCTGAGTCCTATATGCCTATAAAGTGTCTTGCACTTGGTAAGAATGGAAACTGGGCTGTTATTTTACTGATATAAAGAACCTGCGGATTATGAAATACCTTCTACCGATGCAAGCTGGAGTCTTCTCTATAACTGATATGCTTAGCAAATTACTGAAAGCGGCATACCCACTTAAATAACTTGCCCAAGCTACCCACCATTATATATCAGAGGTAGGACTGGAACCCAAGTTTTCCTGGATATAAATCCAGTTCTCTATCAATTAGGATACAGGGTCTCTCAGCTCATAGTCAATGTTTAATAAATGCTTTTTGATCGATATGGGGCAGTTAGTTGGCAAAATGAATCAAGTGCTGGGCTTAAAGTCAAGAAAGTTGTTTAGTTACTTTTCAGTCATTCCCAACTCTTCATTGGGTTTTCTTATCAAAGAAGCTAGAGAAGTTTGCCATTTCTTTCTCCAGATCATTTTACAGATGAAGAACTAAGGCAAAAAAGGTTAAGTGACTTGCCCATGATCTCAAAGCTGGTAAGTGTTTGAAGCCAGATTTGAACTCAAGAAAATAAGTCTTCCTGACTCCACCATGCCACCTGGCCACCCCTAATTACTTATTGCCTCCTATTAAATTAGCTATTATACACCCATAGGTGGGGTCTCTACTGGAATAAGAAGTGAAGAATTGAGGTAATTATTCTAATAATACAGACCAAAATCCCTTTTGCTTTAATTGCTTGGTTAAGTGATAACAGGAATCTTGGCCTCTAGTCTGCTTTTCTTTAATGATCAGCAGCAGGTTTCCCTCAAGGACTCTTCTTCAATTAATCAACTACTTTAACCATCACATTTCTCTGAGCTACCCCTAGAAGTCATCTGTCCTTACTTCTTATGCTGAAGGTATAAGAGTTGCCAGACTCATTCTCCCTGTCTGAATTGGTCTCTGCTGGGCTCTAATTGAACAACACCAACTCCTTCATTAGGTCCAGAGTAAATGCTCTAGTCTTCTTAGGAAGAGAAAATTTTACCATCTCAGTGAAAGCACCAGTAATCCACAAACTCAAAAAGAAATATAAAGGTTACAGGGTCACTTCCAGACTCCATCTTTTTATCTCCATCACTTTTCAACCTATGAAACTCTTTTGAAAAACATTCAACTGGGGCAGATAAGTGACTCAGTGGAGAGAAAAGAGATCAAAGGTCCTGAATTCAAATATAGCCTCAGATACGGTCTAGCTGTATGACCCTGGGCAAGTCATTTACTCCTAATCGTCTCACCCTTACTGCTGCTCTTCTGCCTTGGAACTGATATTTAGCATGGATTCAAAGATAAAAGACAAGGGTTTAGGGGGGGAAATGAGTTTGAATCCTGCCTCTGCTATATACAAGATATGTTGCCTTGAGAAGTACTCTAAGTCTCAGTTGACTCATCTATAAAATAAGGAGATTAGACTAGATGACCTGAAAGTGTCTCCACACATTACTATAGCACTGAACTTCCAATCAAGAAGACCCTAGTTTAAATCCCAACTCAAACACCTACTTGTGGCATGATCCCAGAAAGGTCACCAAACTTCTTCAGTCTCAGTTTCCTTATCTGTAAAAGGGAGATAATAACACCTGCCTCCCAAGGTAATCCTGAGGATACTATGTGATAACAAAAGTGCCTTGGAAACCTTAAAGTGCTACATAAACATTAGCTATTAATTTTTTAATCACTATTGATTATTTTATCTGATCAATTGATCCAAAATCAACAAATTTTAAAATCTTCTCCAAAAGCAGCCCAGAAACATAATTTAATCAGGTCCTGTCTACCTGCCTCCTCATACCTCTAAATAATATCCACAATTAAACTGACTTCTAGAGTCGGTAGTAACTCTTTTATACAGACATGACAATGTTTCAAAAAATACAAACTCAGTTTTTCTGGAGCAATTCCAATTTGCCCTACCATAAACGTATCCTATTTTCTAACTTAAGAAATATGTTCTTTTAATTACAGAGCGAACGACTGTGAAAAGTCAAGCTTTGTCTATTTTTGTAAACTGAAATCTCCCAGGACACAAATTACCGGTACAGCCCCCGTGTGTTATGCTAACAATAGACCCAGACCTAGCAGTAAGGGAGGGAGCATCACTGAGCCACAAATTTAGAGCTAAGATGTAAGTGGTTACTAAGAAACAAAGCAAAATGCATCTGGCCTCCTTTTTCTTACAACTCCCACTACTTTGGAGTGATGAGACACACACATTTCTTTTCATTGTCCATTTAAAAGGTGTTGGTGACACATTAAGCACATTTGCCAGCACATCAGATGTATCCTGCTATAAATAGGACCTGGTTCCACTGTAGCCATTTTGCAATTTCTAAAAATAAGCACTTTTCTGCCACAGCATGGATTTTCCCAACATAACTTTTATACACTAAGGCAGTAAAGTTCCAGTAAAATATACAGAAGCACATGTTACTCTCCTGTTCAAAAAGCCCCCAGTGGTTTCCTATTACCTAAAGCTTAAAATATACAGCCTCCTCTTTCCAGTACTTAAAGACTTTCACAATCCAGCTCTAACCTGTCTTTCTAGACATATTTCCCATCCTTCTTCCTCATTCACTTTACTTTTCAGACAATTTGATCTTCCACGTAGCCCACATTCCATCCCCTACCTCTATGACAGCCTTGCCTAGAATTCTTTCTTTACTTTCATTATCTCATATGATTCTAACAACACCCATGAGGCAGGTGTTATTATCTCCCTTTTACAGATGAGGAGACTGAGACCAGGGTCATACAACCAGTCAGTAGCTGAGTTGGAATTTAAACTACACACTCCATCTTAAAATCCTTAGTCAAGTCCCAACTCAAGTGTTCTTCTATCTATATAAGGTCATTACTGATCCCCTCAACTGTTAGCACTTTCTCCTCCACATTTAGAATTTCTTTGTGTTTATGTGTATGAATATATCTATATATGCATATAAAATATTATGTTGGCTGATCTAGAAACATGCTATTCTCTCCAGTGGAATATAAATTCATTGAGGGCAGCAATTATTTACATTTTTGTCACTGAATTACCATATAGTCCCTGGTACATAATGGGTACTAAATAAATACCCACTGAAGTCCAATTTCTCTATGAATTTAATATATATCCATTGGAGTACTGAAGAACTGTAGAACCCATTAGAAAAGACATTGCATGACCAGACTTGAAGTCAGGAAGACCTGAGTTCAAGTCCTATTTCTAATATTTACTAGTTGTGAGGCCATACATAAGTCATTTAGCCCAGGCAACTCTTTGACACCATAACTTGCAAATAGGTTGCTGACTATATCAGTGGAGGGATTTTCAATGCCTGGACTATCCCCTATCGCTCAAAAAAAATTCTTAAGAGGGCATCCTCCTACCTTCCTGAGGTCCAATCCCATAAAGGGTTATTACACCAGAGAACTTGCGGAATTACTTTCCCTGTAGGTCTTTGAGAATGAGATAAATATCCTCTGTCAAAGGAGATGGAAAAATGACTAGATGAATCTGAGGACCCCTCAGGCTTCTAACAAATTGAATCATTCCCCAAATCCTCACATCTCTTTGGTAGACCTGAAACCTTTCTTTCTGCAATAAAGCTATAGTATTGATTTTGTTCAAATGAAAAGCAAAGGAACCAAAAAACCTCTGAGAGCCTGCAGGGACAAAGCATTAGAGAAAGCTGCCTCCCAGCTCAGAGAGCAAATAGGAAAGAGATTCCCACCCAGGGAAATGTGATGACAACAACTCAGCTCTGTGTTTGGATCTATTTCATATTTCAGGTGGTAGGTGATGACAAAGCAAGATCTTACAGGTGGCATACAGTTTCCCCCTATCTTATAATACTGTAATCTTGGTCAGGATCAGAACCTACAGGACCATCCAACCTAGGAAAATATCATTCAAATGGATGTCATCTTCACCCATTTCAACAAATGTCTGTCACTCTTAACTCTCAGCTCTAGAACTCCTAAAATGATCCCCATCCCACTCAATTCAATAAACATTTATTAAATGCCTACGTGGGGAATGGAGATGAGAAATAAGATTTATGTAGCACCTACTATGTGAAGAGACTGTGGTGAGCATTTTTTACAAATATTATCTCATTTGGGGTTGAGGGGATATGACTGGGGATGAAGACTCTAAATGAACATCCTAATGCAAACACCAACAACATGGAAATGGGTTCTGATCAAGAACACATGTAATGAAAGTGTGTGACGGATGTGGGAAGGGTGGGTGGAGGGGAGGGAGGGAAATAATGTGATTCTTGTAACCAAGGAATGATGTTCTAAATTGACTAAATAAATTAATTTTAAAAAAACAAATATTATCTCATTTGATCCTCACAACCCTGGAAGGTAGATGTTGTTATCTCCATTGTACATTTGAGGAAACGGAGGCGAACCGAGGGGAAGTAGTTTGCCCAGGATCAAACAGCTAATGTCTGAAGCAGGCTTTGCACTCAGGTTTTCCTGACTCTAGGTCCTTTGATACTCCTCTAGCTACTAAGCCTACTATATGCCAGGCACTGTGTGTGAAGCACTGGGAATAAAAATAAGGGCGGGGGGGGGGGGGGGAGACAGTTCCTGACCTCCAGGAGTTTTCTAATGAGGGAAGGCAACACATAAAAAGAAATATAAAAAGGAGAAGAGGAATGTGGGAAAGGGAGGGGAGATAGTACCCAGTACAAGGTGTTGGTAGAGTCAAAGGCAGAGAATGAGGCTGATGGATAATGGCTGGGTCTCTTTAAATGAAGACTTTGGGAAGAGTTTCAGGCTTCAACCTCTAGAGGGCTGAATCTGAGGTTATTGGTGATTGGTGAAGATCTAATTAATAGTAAGTTGTGGTCCATGATGTCTAGGCTAGGTCATGCCATGTTTCATTTTACTCCCCACCTATCATCTCATCAGTTTCCTTGCCAATGGGTGGGCACCCTCTGCCCCCTTCACCCTGCCCTCCATTTTTGAAGCATAATCCATCAATGCTATCATTGCTACCAGTATTGTGGCCAAGGTGTAACTGTCAATCTGCTCTGTAGGATTCCACTCACTATTCCAGGAACTTTCTAAGCCAAAACCCCCCTCCCCAGTCACAACACCCTTATAGCTGTTGTCTCCTCTCCTTGAAGGCAGAAAATGTCTTTGCTTTTGTATTTATATCTACTATGCACATAAGTACTTAATAGACATCTTTTTACTCATTCATTCCTGGTTTTGTGGTCACTAAAGTTCCAGATTAGAACTCAGAAAAAAATACTAGGTTAGCATGCCTGGTACAGACCTGCTAAAATGCCATTTTGGCTACACAAGCACAGCTGCAAATCTCTCAGATCAGTCCAGAATGAGACTACCAGAAGAGTGAAAGTTGGTAGTTAAATAAATATTTATTAGGGTTAGTTAGGTAGTTGAATAGTTCTAGTGCCAGGTCTGGAGTCAGGAGGACCTGGATTCAAATCTAACCTCAGACACTTCCTAGCTGTGGGACCCTGGGCAAGTCACTTAACCCCCCCTCACCTAGCCCTTACTACTCTTCTACCTTGGGACTCATATTTGTATCAATTCTAAGATAGAAAGTTAAGAGTTTAAAAAAATAAGCATTTAGGAGCTAGGTGGGTGGCTTGCTGGATAGAGAACCAAGCCTAGAGAATGGGAGGTCCTAGGTTCAAATATGGCCTCAGACACTTCCTAGATGTGTGACCCTGGGCAAGTCACTTGACCCCCACTGCCTAGCCCTTACCACTCTTCTGCCTTGGAACCAATACACAGTACTGATTCCAAGATGGAAGGTAAGGGTTTTTTTTTTTAATAAGCATTTATTAAGCACCTACTATGAGCCAGGCACTGTGATAAACTTTCAAAAGTGATATAAAACCATGTCCTATGAGCATCTCTTTGATGAATTGGGGCTGATTTGCCTAGAGAAGAGAAAACTTGGGGAGACCCAATAATGTCTCCAACAATTTAGGGAACAAACAGATTTTATGAGGTACCAAGGGGAAAAAATTAGTACCAGATGATAGAAAATAAATAGTGGCAGGTTTTAGCTCATCCTAACATGTATCCAATATTGGAATATATTTCTTTGTGAAGTAATAAGTCCTTCTTATAAAGATAATATTAGAAATTAAATCTTGTTACATTAATTTAGAGGTAAAAAGAGAAGCTGGCTTGAGAAAGAATTGGAATTTGAAATAGATCTGAGACAGTGTCCATTTCAAATGTTGACAGTGTGTGGGGGAAGTGTAACAGTTTTTCTGTGGCAGTAACTCTCTCTGGGTGTGTCTGTTTCTCTGAGGTAGTTGGCAGTTGGGCTCTCTCAGAGTGCTGAAAGCATTTTCTCTCTCCTCACTGTCTGAAGTATAAGGAAAGGGGAGAAAACCTGAAGGACCTAAGTGCTTTCCTTTCCCACTTGGGAAACACTAGTGACTATGTATTGCTATTTCATAAATGGTTTTATCTATAAGAAGAACCGAAGAAAGACCTGGTCTTTGGTTTGGACTCCAAGTCTACTAAGTCTCAGAATCCTAATTTGGTTCTTGCTGAGGTTCAGACAGCTGGCCTTTGCTATTTTTAAAACTTTGAGACAAAGTTAAGAATCATATACTTTGTATAAGGATAATAGTGTTAGTTTATTGTATAATAGGGAAAATTTGGGTTAGTCGGATGTGATATGGAAATCACTTTAAAAGACTGATATATATTAATTTAAGGTCGCCAAGGAATTCAGCTATGTAATTTCTAAATGAAAACTCAAGTCAGCTGTCAACCTTTTTTGTGGTGTTTTAATTACAAACAGGAGGAAGAAAAGTATTAGAGGGAGAGAGAGAGAGAGAGGAAAAAGGGAGAGAAGGAGAATAAGGCTTAAATACCCACTCTGCTTAAGCTGAGCCAAAGGCCCAAGGCCCTGGATAGCCGAGGCAAAGAAAAGAGATCAGTCCCGATCACTCATGTGACCAAAATGGAGAAACAGTCTCAGTGCTCCTCCACACCAAGCACCAGGCTCCAACCACCACCTCTCCTCCACACAGGAAGTCCCCAGAACTCCTCAGCTGTCCTCTACCTCACTTCCTGTGTCTCACCTGTGCCAATGGTGGCTCTAGCTTCACCCAGGACCACCCAGAGGTCTGTCCCCTTTGCACATGTCTGTTGAAGGCCATATTCTCAAATAATTAAATCTTGAGTTTTGCTCCAGCCCTTCCTAAATCTTGTTACCCTGAGTAGGGTGGAGATTGTAGTTTCCAAGACCTGATTCTGTTATTCCAAGTATCTCTATTGTTATTGATCAGGAAATAGCTAAATCCCATCTTCTAAAGAATGGTCTGAATAGGGTTGAGTAGTTTTGAAATTCACATGGATCAGGAAGGATCAGTGTAGCCTGTGGAAACAGGAGAAGCAGTTCCTTATAGAACCAGGGAGTTTTATTTGGGTGGAGTTAGAGTACCTTAGAGTTAGGAATCTTTATATCCTTTTATATCCTTATATTCTCAATAAATAGTTTATTTTTGCATAACAGGAGTCTCCTTTGCATCCTTTCACCTGACCCTGAAGAGAAGTTCACTTATGAGCTTCACTTAGATAAGCTGAATATACTTTGTAAGCAGAGTATCTAATCAGTTTATATACATAATCAATTCATTCTCCTACTGGAAGTATTTGGAGAAAAATGGCCACTTATTGAAGATATCATAAAGAAGATTGATACTTTGGTTTGAAATCAGACTAAATGGCCTCTGAGATTCCTAAAAAATAGAAAAATCCTTGGGAAATATCTTGTCTGAGATAAGGATGGAAGATGAAATATCTGGGGAGCTAATATGGAAGAGGCTAATATAACGATCCTGAGTATATAAGTGGCAAAGATAAGAGGAGAGCAAAATTATAGTAGGACAAGTGTGGGAGACTGAAAGAAATAGAAGGCACTTCAGAGAGATAAAGGAGAAATCCTGAAAGAGCTATGACAGGAGTAAACTTTTGCCTGTCTCTTCATCTTCTATATCAGCAGACAACCCCCAGAATTGTTAACATTCGGTTAATTTACCTGTCACTATGTTAGAGGCTAAAATTAGTATTTTCACTCCTGTTAGCAAAAGGCTAATATTCTGTGTTTCTGTGACTGGCAAGATTTGGATAAGTAGGTTAATTGGGCTAATTCAGAATCTTGAAATAAATAAGATTAATAATTAGCTTCAGTAATACTACATTGTAAGAACCATTTTAAATGTGATTGTTGACCAAAGTGTTAGGGTCCAAAGTGCTGTCCTTTCTTCTGATCTCCATGGACATTCATCTCTTCCTTCATCCTTCCAAAGTCTTTATTGCTTCTATGAATGCTCATTCCTTCATGTTTCATTGACCTCATCATTCACTCTATCTTCAGTCCTTCTGATGAGGCCATAAGATTTCCAAATGAGTAACCCTACTTGGAGGCACCAGATTCCTTTCCCCAATCCAACTCCTAGTTAACCACATCATAATTCCATAAGCTAAATGACATCAATATAAATTTATGTTTCTAATTTAGTGACCCCTAATTCCAAGGATGTAGACCATTCCCTCTTGCATGGTGTTTTGTTCCAATCTCATTGCTTATAATTTTATCATATGCTATATTTTAAAATAATATTGGTAGAAATATCAGACATCTCAAAAGGCAAATTCTCTCAAAGCAAGAACAGCACTGTGTTTTTCAACTTTATATCTCACACGGGCCTAAAATCAGTAGGAATTAAATAAATGAACAAAAAAATTAAAATTGCTTAGTAAAATTTTAAAAGGAATATATAAATGATAAAAGGGCAAAATAACAAGAATTTGAGGGGATGTAGAAAAATGGGAATACTAATACATTATTAGGAGAACCATGAACTGATCTAACCATTTTGGAGAACATTCTTGAATTATACTCAAAGAATTATAAAGTTGTGTATATTTTCTGATCCTATGATATCACTATTAGGTTTATTTCCTAAGGTGTTCAAGGAAAAAGAAAAAGAAACTATAGGTTCTAAAATATTTTTTAACAGTTCTTTTTGTGGTCCACAAGGAACTGGAAACTAAAGGGATGCCCATCAATTGGGAAATGACTGAACAAATTATGATATGTGATTGTAATGGAATATCTCTGGGCCATAAGAAATAACAAACAAAATGATCACCAAAAAAAACCTGGAAAAACTTATATGAAGTAATGTCTTAAGTAAAGTAAGCAGAAGCAGAAGAATGTTGTACGCAATATCAATAATATATGATGATCAGCTGTGAATGGCTTAACTATTATCAGCAGTGAGAGGATCAGGACAACTCTGAGGGATTAATGACAAAAAAAGAATATCTACAGCCATAGAAGAAACAGATGAAATACAAACATAAATTGAAACATAACATTCTTGAATTTATTTACTCTGAATTTTTCTCTAGTGAAGGCAATATGTCTTATTTCACAACAAGAAAATAACTATTATATAATAATATACGTACTATCTATATCATATTACCTGTTCTCTTGGGGAGAGAGGAAAGAGGAGAAGGGGGAGGGAGGAAAGAATGAAACAGATTTACTAACTAGATATTCCTAAAGTTTAGACCTGACTATGTTACTCCTCTGCATAATAAACTCCAGTGGCTCCCTATTTCTTATAGAATAAAATACAAATTCTTTGGTTTGGCAATCTGTCTTTCCCAGTCTGGATCTGGTGACCTTTCCAGCATTATTTATTGTCCCATTCATTATTGCACTTTACACATTCTATATTCCAGCCAAACTGGCCTGTTTGTTATTTTTCAATCATAACATTCCCTCTGCTGTCCCCATCCTTTGCAAAGACTGTCCCTCATGCCTGGAATGGACTCTGAAACTGAGTCCTCTGCTACATTAGGACCATTGAGAATTTTAAAATAAGGAGGAAGTGATTGGTTTTTCTTACCCATTTCAATTCTTTCATTTGGAGTCAAATGCCTTTCCAAACAAATAATCACCTGGTCATGCAAGAACTAGAAAGAGAAAAAGGAAGCCCATGCATGAAATTTATACATTCAAAAGAGATTTGTTGAAAGATATTCTTTACAGTTGCCTGAGGGACAGGAAGAAGATTTCAGGACCTCCAAATCAGGATCCAGATCAGGGCAATGATTTGGCAGTTCCCCATATTGGTGTGGTGTGACAACTCCAGCAGTAGTCTCCTAGCATTCCTTTTTTTCTATAAGCAAAGTCCCATCTCTGATTTGTGTAAAATATGTTCCCTCTTTTGGGAAGATTCCATGATAGTGGTTGGTAGGGAAGGAAGTGATATCTGCTATCTCTATTTTCATATCTACACTTGTGGAATCTTTGAGGAGGAATGAGGATATAAAAGTGGAACGTTACCTGATTTTCTCAAGGTTAGCTAACAAAGAGAAGGGGAACATTCCTACCTATGATGCCAGGTGCTATGGTTCTATCAAGATCCAGATGGAGACTTTATCTATAAGGTGTGACAGAGGCTGGCACTAGAGAAAAGTGTCAGGCTGAAGAGTATGTGAAATTGATCACTTCAATGGGGGAGGGGCCCCAGGATTGGAATCCAGAGGAGGAGAAAACTCTGGAGAGGAGAGCAGTGAGGCTCTTGGTCTTGAGAGTTCAAAGAGAGAGGTTGGGGAAAAGACTTTCTCCTAAGGGTTACCCACTTTTCCTGCTGGTGATTGGAAATCTTTCCCCCCAACACTTCCCAATTGAAGGGACTTTCTGAAGAGAAACCTGAGCAGACTTGACCTCAGCTCCTGTTGCCCAGGGGTGAGTCAACCTGATTTTCTCTCAGGGGACTCAGGCTGCCAAGGCCTGAGTTCCCCCCAAACTTGAGGAGGGAGGGGAAAGGGTTTAGATAGAGACAGGGACCTCCTTTTCCCACTTTCCTTTTCTCATTCTTCCCTGTCCATTATTCCTTTTGTATTGCCTGGTTGAGTTGACATTAAAAGTTATCTGTTCCCCAAGCTGAGTGAATAGTGAATGAATAGATTCCCCAAGTGAGTGAATAGATCAGGGGGAGATTCTTTGGTCTTGAGTAATGAAGGGAGGACAAGAGGGACAAGAGGGACTCTGGGAGAGCGGCTTTAGCTAAGGAGAGAAGGCAGAAGAGGGGAAATCTTCAAATCCCCTCTCCTCTCTCTGAGCCAACTTGCTACATTTTCTGTCTCCCCTGAACCCCGCTTTGAGAAGGGGGTTCTCCTCTCCATACGGAAAGTCCAAGATTTCATGGGGTACAAAACTTCCCTATTTTATCTTTTTAATACAAAGGTTATTATTTAAAAAAAAACATGAAAGACCTTCTTGCTTGTTTTTAGGTGAAAAAGCAAAAAGGGGGGGATTAACACCTATAAAATGCATGCCAATTGATCCAGGAAGAACTCCCAGGGAATTCTTTCTCTTAAATTATCTAGCAAGTGCCAGGTTTTGGATTAGTCTGTCCAGTGAAGAATCAAAGACCCTGTACTAAAGTGTTTATATGTTTTTCCTAACCTTGGGATTCTATATGTGAAATGCTAACCCATATTCTATTGGTGAGGAAACATAAATTTCCAATACATTAAGATCCTAACAACGTCTTTACTTATTAAAATAACTGCTATAAATGTGAATGCCACAAACTCTATACCAGAGGTTCTAAACCTGTGGTCTTTCTCTTAAATATTTTGGTAGCTATACTTCAATATAACTCATTTCTTTGGTAATTCTATATAACTTTTATGCCTTTAAAATATTATTCTGAGAAGAACCCCAAAGGTTTCATCAGGCTGCCAGATAGGTTCATGACACAAAAAATGTTAAGGACCTCTGGATGCAAGCAATTTTGATTCATTTATATTCCCCAAAGTATAACATAGCTGCAAAATTCTAAAAACTAAAGCCATTTCCATATATACTCAATAAGAAAGAGGCAAAAAGTACATTTAGGAATGCACTGCTGCTGCAGCAATTAAGGTTTTGTTGGCTCCAAAACTCTGTCCTTTCCTCTGGTAGAATTTCTAACTTCCTTCAAAGTTCAACTCAAATTCTACTTCCTATTCAAGGCACTGCCCAGTTACTAGTGACTTCTGACACCTTCCACTGGATTATTTTGTATGAATTTTGTATATAATTTTGCATATGCTATTTCCCTCATGAAGAGAATGTAAGTTCATTGAGGGCAGGGACTTTTGATTTTTGTTTTTGTTTCTCCAGTGCCTAGCATAATATCCATCATTTACAAGTTACTTAATAAATGTTTATTGAATAAATGGATAATGCAAAATAAACAGGAACCCAAGTTGACCAAGGATGCAAGGGAAAGCAAAAGCTCTTTTTCTGCTAATCCTTTCTACCAATGGGAACTAGAACAATGAGAATTCAGTTTCCCTACACTGGTCTTTAAAACTCTATACAATTACAGGTGAACAATGTTGCTGAGGTCAGAGAAATGAAATTAGAACTACTAGGTGGCCTTGGCACCAAAGTCACCCTACCAAAGTAAACAGAGGAAAGTTCACTATGATGGAAAAGGAAGTAATTTCAGGAATCAAGGCTCACTTGAGCTCTAGTATGAGTAAACTGGCCAGCCAAGTAATTTAACATCCTGACCCCGGGGTGGGGGGGGGGGGGGG
Source organism: Monodelphis domestica (assembly GCF_027887165.1). NCBI lineage: Eukaryota > Metazoa > Chordata > Mammalia > Didelphimorphia > Didelphidae > Monodelphis > Monodelphis domestica. The sequence continues at coordinate 321,523,290 of NC_077230.1, read as the reverse complement.
GGGACACAACTTTCCATTCAGTGTTTCACTTGAGTACTCTAGGACTGAAAAACCTTGGGTTTTCCAAGGCATTAGTACAATAGAGATAATCCAGGGTTGATTCAAGTTCTTAGTGATTTCCAGGACAATGAACTTAGGAAGGTCTTTATTTTTCTCTTTTCCTTTTTAATATGATTAGACCATGTTTTATTGAAAATAGGATTTGGGGAAGGACAAGACTAGTCATATAAGTATAATAAAAAGAACACTCTGAATTAAAGAAATAAGTAGTTATTGTGTTGCTGAGTTCATTCATTTACTTATTCTCTAAGTCATTAGTTAATAAATAAATAAAGTCATAAGTTAAATGCTATATGTCATCAACAGGAATCTCCAGGCAAGGGACTCCCTTTATCAAAGTGAGTTGGTACATGCTCTGAAACTGATATTTTTTGAAAACTGCCTGAGGTTAAAGAGATGAAGTTATAAAGATAATATGTGTCAAAGATGGGACTTGAACCTAGGCTTTGATTATAAGGATTGTAAAGATAATTTTAGTGTTGTGACTTGAAAAATCTAAATTAATTTGGTCGCAGCTCTCTATATGCTACACCAGTTTGCCTCCCACCATACATGAAAAGGAGGGCAAAACTGTGGTTTGGAGAGGCCAAAGAAAGTTCATGATGGGGAAGAACACTGAACTGAGCTTTGCAGAATAAATAGGAAATTTGGACATATTCTCCCCATCCCCACCTCAAAAATGATGAAAACAATAAAAAAGGATATTACTCTAATTGTGACCTAAGTCAATACTTGGACATAGATACAATTGCCATTACATCCTTATGCTTTGCCTCTTCCCTATGTCATGAACTAGGAGGTACTTTCTTTTTTCTGAGATTTCTTCCAATGGGTTTTCTCCAAAACATTTAGTTCTGGCAGCTAGGTAATGCAGTGGATAGAATACTGAGTCTGGTGTCAAGAAGACTCATCTTCCTGGGTTCAAATCGAGCCTCAGACACTTGCTAGATGGTGGCCCTAGAGAAATCACTTAATCTCTGTCTGCCTCGGTTTCCTCATCTGTAAAATGAACTGGAGAAGGAAATGGCAAACAACTTCATTATCTTTGCTGAGGAAACCCCCAAAATGGAGTCACAAGGAGTCACAAACAACAGAAAAATGACTGAACAGCAATGACAGCTCAACAGGATAGTCCCTCGTCCCTTACACATACTCTCCTCTGAATCCTTTGATTTGCACCATCCAGTTACCTCTTGAAGTCTAAAAAAACATTATTTTGTGTTCTTTTCCTAAGGAGGAATTTTCTCTTCTCTGCTCCCACTCATCCTCTTCCAAGTAGTTGATAGCTTGGTTACCCTCCAAACTCTCTCTCTCCTTTCCACAAATGATTCTGTGTTGTTGTTTTTTTTTAAGACAATTTCCAGAAACAAAAAAAATAGCCTGGAATTTTCATCCTAGAGGATTAGACATTGCACAGAGATATTTTAAACTTCAGATAGCCCCTCTAACTGTTGTAGCTGTATCTTATTAGTCAATCCCAATACTTGGGGCAGGGGGTGTCATGGGAACAGAAACCAGATCCATTTTACAAGCAGTTTTTTAAAACTCATGCAAATATGCCTTTCCCCAAGCAAATGACATTATATTTAGTCAGAAATATTTATTTGGTATCAACCTACATTTGCCAGCATTACATCTTTCTCCATAGATGACACAGCAGACAAAGCACTTAAAATAAAGTCAGAAAGACCTTCTTTCCTGTCCTACCTCAGATGCTTTGTATCTGAATGACAATAGGCAAGTCAATGTTCAGCCTCAGTTTCCACCGCTGTAAAATGTGAAGGCAGTGAAAAACAAAGATTTAAGGTAGATTCAAGGTCAATCACTGACATGAACAGGCAAGTCTGAACCTCAATTACTTCATCTGTAAAATGAGGTGGTTGGACTAGTTCAGGGTCTCTTTCCAGTTCTAAATCTATGCTCTATGTTTTATTTATGCTCTCAGTGCCCTAGGAAACCCTCTGTGACTATGTTGCATAGGAGGTATTCACCTTACTTCAAAGAATCATATGAGATCATGTATTTAAAACACTTTACAAGGGGAAGCTGGAGCACCAAACTTGGAGTTGGGGGGGGGGGGTGTCCTGGGTTCAAATTTGGCCTCAGATACTTTCTAGCTATGTGATCCCCAGGCAAGTCCCTTAACCCCAAATGACTTGCCTTTATCACTCTTCTGTCTTAGAACGGATAATAAGCCAGAACTCAATGAGGGGATGCCCTTCAATTGGGGAATGGCTGAACAAATTGTGGTATATGTTGGTGATGGAATACTATTGTGCTCAAAGGAATAATAAAGTGGAGGAATTCCATGGAGACTGGAACAACCTCCAGGAAGTGATGCAGAGTGAAAGGAGCAGAACCAGGAAAACATTGTACACAGAGACTGATACATTGTGGTACAATCGAATGTAATGGACTCCTCCGTTAGTGGCAATGTAGTGTCCCTGAACAATCTGCAGGGATCTAAAAAATACTATCCAGAAGCAGAGGATAAACTGTGGGAGTAAAAACACCGAGGAAAAGCAACTGCTTGACTACATGGGTAGAGGGGATATGACTGAGGAGAGACTCTAAATGAACACTCTAATGCAAATACCAACATGGAAATGGGTTTGAATGAAGAACACATGTGATACCCAGTGGAATCCCGCGTGGGCTATGGGAGAGGTGGTGGGAGGGTGGGGAGGGAAGAAAAGAAAATTATCTTTGTTTCCAATGAATAATGTTTGGAAATGACCAAATAAAAATTAAAAAATAAAAAATAAAAAAAGACAGAACTCAACAGTTTAAGAAAATACACTTTGCAAATTTTAGTGCTTTACAAAATCTTTTTTTTTTAAACCAGATCTGGGATTTCATTAAGAGATATTGTGGTGAAGAATTCTTCTAGATGGTGCCGTGGATAGAGCCAAGACTTAGAATAAGGAAGACCTGCGTTCAAATTTATTTGTGTACTATTTGATGCCATTTAATCTGTCTCCCTTAGTTTCCTCCTCCTTGAAATGGGAATACCAATAAAACCTACCTCCCAGGATTGTTGTGAGGATAAAATGAGATGTTTGTATGAAATTTTATTTAGCAAAAATTGTGGTGCCGTATAAATGTTATTATATATGCATATATAATATATGTAACTATTATATGTTATATATAAATGTTATATATATTACATATTTGCATTATATCATATTATATATTATATATTACACATTATATTTTATATTACATTATATAATGTATATCATGTTATATATATTTTATATATTATATAATATATTTTAATTTATAATGCTATTATGATTATTATTGGGCACCTACTCTGCAAATAATTGCCTTAGTTCCCTGGGACACTGAGTAGTTAAGCCACGGGCTAGTTAACCATTCTGTATCAGATCTGTCATTAGAATGGGGGTTTTCTTCATTCTTAAACTAGATCATCAGTAGCTATACGGGGTTGCCTTGTGAGTATTTTTTTCTAATATTAATGATGGCACAAATTTTAAAGAAAACAAACCCCTGATGATACTTGATGCTGATCACTCAGACAGTTTTCAGTTTCTGGTCCTTAGAGGAAATTTGGGGAGATTTTGGGTTGGATTTGGGGGTTATTTTTGTTAAATGTGTTTATTCATTTATGTTTGCTTGTTACTTAAAATCTTCAGGTATTTCTCTCCTTCCCTCTACTCTCAGCCCTAGAGAAGACATCATTTGATCAGAAATAAACCATATATATTATATTTATATATCTTTATATATGTATATATAAAACTATGACTTACTTGTTTCTATTCATCAGTTCTTTTTCTGGAGGCAAACTTACACAAATCATTCTTTGAACAATATTTCTGTTGTTGTACATAATATTCTCATGGTTCTGCTCATTTCACTCTTCAAAATTTCACATAGATCTTTCCAGGTTTGTTTTTTTAATTAACCCACTCATCATTTCTTACAGCAAAGTAGTCTTCAATCACAGTCACAAGTCACAACATGTTGAGCCATTCCCCTCAGTTTCTACTTCTTTGCCACCCCAAAGAAGGCTGCTAGAAATCTTTTAGAACCTAACAGTTCTTTTCCTCCCACTACCACCACCCACATTGCCTTAGGAATCAAACCTAAGAGTAGCCAGGCTGGGTCAAAGATTATTCACGGTTTTATAACTCTTCCCAAGGGAAAAATGGCAAAAACCTCCCTATAACGCCATTGTGTTTACACACACACACACACACACACACACACACACACACACATACACACTTACCTGCACACCCCATTCATCCCCAAAATGGTTTTCGCCATTGTCCCTGAGGCAGGGCAGCAGAAGGAAGAACCCTGTCTTCCCCAGACCTTTTCTGGAACAGAATTGGATGGATGGAGCCTCTCTGCAGCTAGGGATGGGACTAAACAGCTCTTAGTCAGAAGCTTAGTAAGTAGATCATCATAATTCAGTGCCCAGGCTGTATCCTATTAGTTTTCATTTACCTGTGAAAAATGCCTCCACTTTGGAATCCCAGGGAGCAGAGACATTCACCCGCTCGCACAAGATCTCTTGGTTCCATTGGGGGGGGGGGCCCTTCGGTGTCCTAGGCAGCCATATTTTCTCCATGGCCATCACAGACAAAGTCAATAGGAAAGAAAAGCTGATGGCCGTGAAGAAAGTCCTGTGTATGGATAACTCCTTGCTATTTAACACTAAACACACACACAGAGCACACAAAGAACAGGTTAGTTTCTTTGGGCCCAGATGCTATTGTGTTAGGCTAATTTTAGGGCCTGCAGGTGATGAGTGAGTCACCTCTTCATCCTACCAGACAAAAAAGGAAGTCTCAGATAGGCATGAAGGCGTAGCTTTGCCCAGAGGACCAAAGGAGCCCTCAGTCCCAGAATAATGCTTAGGCATCCTAGGAGGCAAACCATAAAAATTAAAATTTAATATGAGCAATTAGTACCTAAGTCATTAAAGCATAATGAGAAGAGCAGAGGAATTTGAAACATATCTCAAATTATTCAAGAGGAACCTACGGGAAACTTTAATCCTCTGCTAATGTGAGCCCCTTATTAAATGGGTTGGGGAGCATTTAAAAAAAAACTATTAGGACAGAATGAAAAAGTTAATTTCCAAAAAAAAAAACTTACATTGCTTCTCAGAATCCCACAAAGTGTGAAGTGCCAATCCAATGTTCCATGCTTTAGGACCTATGGAACAAAGACCTAATATTATATATCATTATCTGCTAAGTGTGTGACCAAGGGCAGATCAAATATGCCCTCTGAAAAGCAGGCCAAAAAAAAAAGTCAAATAGAGTTAAGTGATTTGCCCAGGGTGCCCAGAAAGTGTCTAAGATCAGATTTGAACCCAGGTCTTCCCAACCTTTTTATTATCCACTAAAATGAGATTTATGATATTGTTTACATTGTTATCATGTTATTATATGTTATATATAGTTGTGATATTGTAATAAGTTATATTATAATCATAGTAAATTATAATAGAATTATAATAGAGGGTCTTCTTCATGGGGTTGCTGTTTAATTCAAGTGAAATAAAACATGTGAAGCTCCATACAAAAGTCCACAATCATTTTTATTTTGCAATATCTTTCTTCACCTGGCTTAGTAACACTTCTTTACCCTTTCCACACTCTGAACACAGAGATTGTTTTTTAGGTTGTTTCCGTTTTGTGAAGGTAACCTAATACAATACAAAATGGGATTATATTTGAAATCATGAGATGAGTTCAAATCCTGACTTTGCCACTCATTCGTAGATCTTTGAGTAAATGACTTAACTTCTCTAAGCTTCAGCTTCCTCGTCTGTAAAATGGAGAGGTTAGACTAGACGACCTACATTTTTCTCCAGCTCTAAGTCTATAATGATGTTCTTAAAAAAAAAAAATTTACTTTCAATCTTAGTAACAACTCTAAGACAGAAAGGAGAGGGCTAAGCAAATAGGATTAAGTGACTTACCCAGGGTCACATAGACAGGAAATGTCTATGGTCAGATTTGAATCCATGTCCTCCCAGCCCCAGGTCTGATGCTTTCTCCATTCTGTTCATTGATGCATATCCCATATGATGCATTCTTGACATCTTATGTGGTTTTATCTTTGTAGAGCCAACATCTAGAACATGTGCCAATACCCCAAGGACCTGGGATTTCTTCAGCATGAGAACTCCCTCATGGTCCGTCCAGACCTCCTAATCTGTGTCTGTGTTGCACGAGGCCCAGAGAGGCTAAGTGATTAGACTGTGATCATAAAGCTAGTAAATGTCAGAGTTGGGAGTTTGGACCCAGGTCTTCCTGGCTCCAAATCCAGCATTCTATCCCACCACGCCACAGTGTCTTCCAAAGAGTAGTAAAAATAAGCATAAATGCTAGCCCCTTCTGTGTGCCAGGCACTGTGCTAAGCAACTTAATAGATATTCTCTCATCTGGTCATCAATACAACTCTTGCCTCAGTTTCTTCATCTGTAAAATGAGCTAGAAAAGGAAATACCAGAACAAATCACTCTAGTACCTTAGCCAAGAAATACCCAATGAGGGTCACAAAGAGTTGGACACAACTAAAATGAACAACAATAATAACAGCCACAGTAGCAACCTTGGGAGTAGGCATTGTCCCCATTTTATTATTATCCCTATTTTATAGTGGAAGAAAGAGGCAGCCAGAGGTTAAGGTGGCTTGTCCATGTTCATATACCCAGTAAGTGTCAAAGGCTGGCTTCAGACTCGAGTCTTTCTGTCTTTAAAACTAGTACCATTTCAGTATTTTAAAATTTTCCCTCAAATCTGACTTCAGATACTTCCTTGTTTTTCTTCTGTTTAGAATTGATACTAAGAGAAATGATCAGCAAGATAACTTCAGAAAAATCTGAAAAGAGCAGCAGGATCTGATGCAAAGCACAAGAAGCAGAGCTGAGAGAACATTGTACCCAATAACAGCAATATCATATGATGATACTCTGAAAATTTGGCTACTCTCAACAATGCACTGATCTGGGACAATCCTGGAAGACTTATGACAGGGGCTGCTATCCACCTCCAGGGAAAGAACTGTTGAAGTCATCTTTCACATCCATGTATTTATGGGTTTGGGGGGGAGTGAGGTGGGTTGTATGAGTTTGCACTTACAAGAATGACCAATATGGAAGTGTGTTTTGCATGATAATAAAAGAAAAAATTTTTTAAATGTTTATACTAAGACAGAAAGTGTTTGGGCAAGGAGAGGGTGTGTGTGTTTGGGGTTGGGTTTTATATGGGTATTCTCTTACAATAATCTATATGAAAGTATGTTTTCCATATGTAACCCAGATCAAATTGCTTACCATCTCTAGAAGGGAGAGGGAAGGGAGGGAGGGAGACCATTTGGATCTTATGATTTCAGAAAAAGTATGTTGAAAATTGATATTACATGTATTTGGGGAAATAAAATATCTTTGAATTTAAAAAAATTAAAATCCCTAAGAAAAGATATGATTAAGAGAAACTTTTGATACTCTTCACAAGTAGGAAAAATAAAAACAATCTTCTGAAAAAATATATATATAAGTATATATATTTCTCTAAATCAAAACTGGAAGTCCTTAGAAAAGAAAAATACACAACTTAGAGTAATGATAGTATAGGAAAGGAAAACTAATACATAAAGACTTTTTGCCAGGAGAAAAACTAAGATACTGAGCTTGTGAGCTAGACAGTCTTTTGCTTTATGAGCTTTGATCAAATAATTTAGTTTGGAACTGTGATGCTATTGGTAAGATGACTAAATTGCTCCTGAATATTAAAAATAGAAGATGGTAGAGTGTGCATAACATCGAACATTTTTTGTTTTGACATCTTCTTGATTCTTATTTCCTTTCTGATTTACATTGCTGCCCATTTTCCTATTTCTTCATCCACAAATTATGTCATATTTCAAAGTAAATTGTATAAACAATAGCAATACCATTTATCTCATTATGGAAAGTATCATATGAATATCAAAAGACAGGTTACATTATGTGATTGAATCTCATCAATAGTGGTTGGCCCTTGTTTTGTTTTCATTTTTTTAAATCAAGGCATATGTATATATTCAGATACATATTTATTTATTAATGTGGATGGAGGAGCAAAGAGAGATTGTGTGTGCAAAGGTTCCTAATCAGATTCTGCCAGCAAGAGTCTGGTCTTGTGCAGAGATGCTGAGATAACAAAAATCTGTATCTGAAATGTCTCAACTGTGGGAAATAAAAAGATCATTTTGCTGCAATTCTACCAGGCCTGACTTCATTTGAAAGAATATCTGAAATTCAGCACCTAGAAAAAAATGGGGTCATTAACCCCGAGGTTTAAAATACTATCATGGGAACCCTCAAAAAAATGGAACTGGGAGAGATTCCTAAGAATATGTGGTCCATACCAGGAATTTTCAAAATATGGTAGCTGAGGTTTAGAGATATAAAGAAATTTGCCCAGATAATGAGTTCCAGAGAGATTTGAACTCAGGTCTTCTTACTCAAATTCCAAAATACATTTACCATACCATTGGCTCTCAAAGTATAGTCTGTAAACCAAAGAGACACTCTGAGATGTTTTAGGAGATCTACAAGGTCAGAACTCTTTTCATAAGTATAGGAAATTATCTGCCCATTAAAATGCACTTCCCTTCTTCAACTATGTGTCAAAGTAACTGGATTTTCTTCATATACTTCAATGAAAACAATAAATTGCAATTGATTAAACACAGAAGCAGATATGAGAATCCAGCTGCCTTATGTTGAGACACACATTACAGAGATTTACACACACAAAAAGTAAATTAATTACACCCTTTTCACTAACTTTTGTTTTAAAAAATAGAGTTCATTTTAATGGTACTTATACTAACATTTATTCTTTTGAATGAATTAATAAATAGTTTTTAATTTATCAGTTTTCATTTCTAATATGATAAGTATTGGTAGATATAACCCACAGAAACAAAAGCTCTTGGATTGGTCTTCAATAATTTTTCAGAGCGTAAAAAGGTTTCAAAACCAAAAAGCTTAAGAATCACTGCCATATTCATCCATCAAATCCATCCTGGAGGTAGCGATGAAGTGACTTGGCAAATCACAGCTTAGATTATATTACAACAGTCTCCTGATTTCTAATGTAAAATTCTAATCCAAATATGAGATCAGAATCTCTTAACTTAAGCTTATAGGGAAGCCTTTGAAGCACTCCATCAGTCATCTCTATTAACAGAGAGGGAACTCCATCCTTCCAACTACAAATTCACAGATGAAATCTTGGTAGGAATAATAAATCAATTTCTATTGAGTTTCTTAATAATTGTTACTAGGTTTCTAGGAACACTGAGCCTTGAATATATCAACAAATATGAGATCTCATTGATTTGGATGCTCTCTCCAACATTATAGATTGAGACCCATCCATGTACTTTCATCCAATATGACCTTTGTCCATGTCCTACAAATTCTTCCTAAAAGGTTGACTAAGCAACTAAGGTTGCTCCCTAAGACCTTTTGATTTTTCATGGATATGAATGGAGCACAATGACCATCTATTAGCCCTTCTTCTTGCTACTGGACAACCCCAATTTCCTGTCTTTGATGATATCCTTGATGTTGCTTCTATTTCCCAATTCTTCACTGGTTATGTGTTGGCAGCTTACATGTGCTTGACATGGGCTGCTCTCCACGATCCCTTTGATAACTATCAACTTTAAATTTCGTATAGATGATCTATGCCAAAAGTCATAAAACACTGTATAATTTCCCTTTGGGGAATGGCCATTCAATCTGTTCTCCTTTGCCTCTTTAACTCCAAGACCATATTGAATATATGTGGGAGAGAACAAAATAAAATATATGCATAATTTATATACTAGAATGTGTTTATATATACTGGTGTAATATGTACACACATGTTAAATTTAATAAATATTCATTAAATGCTTTCCATGTAGCTAGGTGCTAAAGAAAAATACAATTAAAAAAATGCAACAATCATTGACCTCAAAAAGTTCTTATTCTGCTTCAGGCTATGACTTGTACACAAATGAGTAGAGAGAGAATGCTAATAACCAGGGAGATCAAGCCTGTCTTCATAGAAGGTGGCTCTTGAACTGTGCTTTCAAAACCAAACTCCTTAAAAATTCAGCCATGGAGCAGTTAGGTGGCTCAAGGGATAGAGGCCAGGAGATGAGAGATCCTGGGTTCAAATCTGACCTCAGAATCTTTCTGGCTGTGTGACTCTGGGCAAGGCACTTAATTCCAATTGCCTAATCCTTATCACTCTGCTACTTTGGAATCAATACTTAATATTGATTTTTTCTTTTTTTTTTTTAACAAACCCTTATATTTTGTCTTAGATTCAATATTAAGTATCTATTCCAAGATAGAAGAATGATAAGGGCTAGACATTTGGAGTTAAGTGACTTACCCAGGGTCACTCAGCTAAGAAGCTTAGTATTGATTCTAAGACAGAAAAAGATTTTAAAAACTTAAAATAAAATTCAGACTACATCCATTGCTTCAACTTTTTCTTGCAACTGAAAAATCCTATATGTCATCTCTCACCTATTGAATGTGAATTTCTTGAGAGCAGAAACTATTTTACTTTCTATTTGCATCTCCCACACTTAGCATCATGCTTGATCCATAGTAGGTATTTAATAAATGCATTTTTATTCATTCATCCTCTAAGGTCACTAAAGACTTCAATGGCCTTTTCTCAATTCTCTTCCTTCTTGAATTTTCTACAGCATTTAACACTATTGACTATCCCTCTCCTACTGGAAACTCTGTCCTCCTAATCTTAGTTTTTCTTGTTACATATCTGACCAATCCTTCTCTGTCTCCTTTGCTAGAATTACCACCAATACCCCATCCCCATGCCTGACTCTATTCCAGAGTCCTAGAAACATTTTTTCCTAGAAAAATTCTCCCTTACACTTCCTATGATCTCATCAACTCCCATTAGTTCAACTATCATCTCTATGAAGTTGTCTGCCAAATCTATTCATCTATTCTCATCTTCTCCTAATCACCAAACTGGCATCTCCAATGACCTATTAGACATTTCCAAGTGGATATCTGCTGGCATCATAAACTCAACATATTCAAAACAGACCTCATCATTTTTCCTCCTAAATTCTTCACTTCTCCTTTTCTATCCAGGGTTCTTCTATCCACCATTCTTTCAGGAGTCAGGTTCATAACTGTCAGCCATTCTTTCACCAAAAAATCTCTAACATTCATCTCTTTTCTCTGTTTACAACACAATCAACCTAGTTCAGATCCTCAAGAATATTGCCTAAATTATTTTTAAAGTTTTTTATTTCCTTTTTATTATTATGAACTTGAAAAATATTAAACATAATCACTTCTAAATTTTAAAAAAGAACAGAAAAATATGATCTATGAAGTTGTACATCTCCATTATTTACAGCTTTCTTCTTTTTTTATATTCCAAATTTTAAGTGGAAATTTCAACACTTCACTATTGCTTCAACACTTCATTCATTTTATTTCTGAACTAATTCTTGTCTCTTCTGTGTCTCTTTTTTTAAACCCCCAATTTCTGTCTTAGAATCAGTATTAAGAACCAATTCTATGGCAAGAAGAGTGGTAAGGGCTAGGTAATTGGGGTTAAGTGACTTGCCTAGGGTCATACAAATAGGAAGGATATGAGGTCAGATCTGAAAGCAGGTCCTCCTAACTCTAGGTGCTTTATCTACTGTGATATTTGGCTGCCTCTCCTCTGTTTATTAATAATTTACCAATGTTCTTTTCTTTCTTTTCTCCCTTGTTAGTATCATTATTATTTACCCTAGGCTAGTTCCTAGCAATGAATCAAAATTTTTTCTCTTATAACAAATAAGTATCATTATGCAAAATAAAATGTATACATCACCAGAGTCTGAAAATATATGTCTCATTCTACATTTCTACCAGCTACAGAAAATAGCTAGTGGGTTAGTCTGACCAGAAATTAGAAAGAAGAAAGGGTAATAATCTAAAAAGAGACAAAGTAAGTGGCAGTGGATTAGAGAAGAGAAAGACTAGATGAAGGGAAATTAATTCAATAATCCAGATTAAGATGATGCTAATAGCCATATGAAACATTTTGCATGGATACAAAATATGTTGTGAAGATACAATAATGAGATTTGGCCACTATTTGCATATTTGGGGTAGAGAGGGAAGAGATGAGTCTGGACATGAATAATTAATGATCAAGGTATTCAGAAAACATTCTTCCTTGGGCTAATCTAATGGTTTACTCAAGATCAGAATGAGGGATTCTGATTTCTTCTTTATTCTGGAAGAAAGAATTAAGAAATAGGAGATAGGCATATGGAAGAACCTAGGTCAAATTAGACCCACTGAGGAAAGCAGCCATAAAAGACATGCTTGTGAGTTTGCCTGGGACTCTGTGGCAGGGCCAGATGTCAAAATTGCAACTCAAAAGTATTGTCTAGATAAAGACATCTCCTGAAAGCTGCCTTCATAATAATCCTTGAGTTGTTCATTATTTTGATGACCAAAGAAGCTTTTATAATGTCATGGCCAAATGACCCAGACTCTCTTTTCCCCCCTGATTCCTGTATACCCCCAAGTTATTGTCAATATTCCTCAATTTCTTGGGTTTGTAGAATAGCCTTAGAAATGTTTTGGGTAAAGTTTTTTCACAAACAATATTCTGTGGGAAAGTTATGTCTCTTATATGATATAATGCTTAATATTCACATTCTATGAAAATCTTGCTCTTTGTCATAATAAATAGAGGACCTAACTGTAATCTGTGTGCTTTTACCTACTCAGCTTTATCTCTCTCAGGTGCTTGCTTTTTATCTTTCTATCTACCTTTTCTTTCTTTCACTATCTTTCACTTGCAAGAAGCTGGCCTCCTGTAAAGCTGACTCTCTCTCTCTCTCTCTCTCTCTCTCTCTCTCTCTCTCTCTCTCTCTCTCTCTCTCTCTCTCTCTCTCTCTCTCTCTCTCTCTCTTTCATTATCTCTCTCACTCTCTCTCCTTCACTCTCTGTGGCTATAATGGTGGGCTTAACCCCAGACCTGGTCCTCACATCCAGTCATTCATCACCTATCACCTATCCTTGGCCTTCTGCCTTGGAACCAATACCAAGGCAGAAGAGCAGCAAGGGCTAGGCAATTTAGGTTAAGTGGCTTGCCCAGGGTCAGAAAGCTAGGAAGTGTCTGAGGCCAGATTTGAACCTAGGACCTCCCATCTCTAGACCTGACTTCCAATCCACTGAGCCACCTAGTTCCCCACTACAGGCATAGTTTCAAGTTCAAATTCTACTTGTGGAAGACTCAGGACACAAGATGAGCGAGGGAGTCTATGCTGCTGTTGCAGTAAAAGCAATGAGGTTGTCAGACTCCTCTTAAGTTTCCAGTTTCCACAAACTTTAACAACAAAGAATAACTAATATTGTAAACTAAAAGAGTAGTAGCATAATTCATGAATAAGAGCTGACATGGCTCAAGGTCTCTGTTAGGAGAAAACAGTCATAAGGTTCAACTCACCAGACCTCTCACCACTAAGACAACTGTGCATCAGCACCAAGAGCTTTTGAAGAGAGATAAAGGCTTCCCTTGGAGCCAGGAACTCTTCCAAGACATCCATTATCTCTTGCAAACAGATAAGCAACTGTTTTCAGAAGCTTCTGGCAGTTGCTAAATTAAAAGGAACTATATATTGCCTGATCTATAACACAGATGATGCCACATGCCATTAATTAGAGAGATGGAAAAATCAGTCAGTCAATAAGCATTTATTAAGCCCTACTATGCTCAGGTTTCTTTGCTAAGCAGGCATTGGAGAAACAAAGAAAAATAACCCCTGCTCACAGTCAAATGAGGAAGACAATACACAACTATCATAAATGGGCTATATGTAGGATAAGTTGGAAATAATCACTTGAATTAAAGGGGATTACAAAAGCTTTCCTATAAAAGGTAAGATTTTGATGCTCAAAACCTTCTCAATTCATCCCCAATTGCCTCTTCTCTCTGAGTAGAAAACTGGAGAAGGGAGCACTAAACTCCTTGCAAAACCTTTCTTTAAAGAGGGTCCAAAATTTCATTTTCAATTAGCAACTCTGTTTGACTTCACCTCCACCCTCAAAGGTTTCCCCCTCAAAATTATTCATCCCCTTTTCATCTTTCTTTTATGTGTTGTCTTCCCCCATTACATGTCAATTCCTTAAGGGCAGGGACTATCTCTTTTTCTTATTTGTATCTTTAGTCCTTAGTATAGTGTCAGTCACTTAGTAAATGTTTGTTGAATTGAATCCAAGGAGAGAGAACATTCAAAGTATGAGGAGCAGCCCATAAAAATGACCAGAAAATCAGGAGTGGGGTGGCTTGTTTGAAGAACAAGGAGACCATGTCTCTGGATGATAGTTATGTAGGAAGGGGAGAAGTATAAGGTATGAGGAAATGGAAAGGTAACAATGAGCATCCCATCCACTATTCCATCTCCCTACTATCTTTCTACTATCATAATTATATTGGGGAAAAGATTATAAACAGTTTTCAGGAATTCCTGGCCCCAAAGCTAATATGAAAGTGATCTCAGAAGTAAAAGAGATTGCTACCTTCTCAAATTTAGTCAATTGCTTGCCTAGTCCTTTATTTTATACCTTTTATCATAATTGTTTATGCAAAGGTTATCTCCTGTCTTGATAGACTGTGAAGGACCTAGAGGCCATGAACTATATAATTATTCATTTTTAAACCCTATTTTCTGTACAAGACCTCATACAGAATGCTAAGTTAGTTTAAATTAGGCTCAAATAGATGATGTCTATCAGTGTCCCAAAATTTAACTACACAATGTGTGATCTCTCTTTATCCATAAAAAATGTATGAAGTGTTTATTCTAAATATTATAGGACCATAGATCTAAAGGTGGTAGGAGTCTTATAAGTCATCTAGTCTAACTCCCTTATTTCGCAGTGAAGGAGAGACATAATTACAGAGACGGAGACAGAGATAGAGAGGCAGAGAGACAGAAAGAAATAATAAAGTAAAATAAAAAAGGAAACCAAGTCCCATATTAAGTCACACAAATAGTAAGTGGAAGAGTCAGGATTTAGACTTGAGGCATAAGATCATAGGAACTGGAAGGGGCCTATGAGGATATCTGCTCACAGAATATCTATTTAAGAAGTATGCCCAGGCTAGACATCTATTTACCACCCAAATTTACTTTCTGGATGTCATCATGCCCCCCAAGAACCTTATCATCCTACAAGATCACATTAGTCCTGGAACTAACTGATCAGTACCCCCTGCTTTCCTGTGTGATTAGAAATCATGGAAGATAGAAAGTGGGGAGCTTCTTCCAGATACTCTTTAAGAAGGGTGCCCAAGTCAGTTATCATCTCATTTTCTACCCAGCTCACTCCTCTGAACTTCATCCTGTCCTCCCACTCTCCACACTGGTCACCTTCCCCTTCCTTTACAATTTCTTTTGTTTTCTTCCCCCATTAAAATGTAGGTTCCTTAAAGATAGGGAGGTCTTTTCCCTTTCTTAGTACCCCTAGTGTGTATCACAGTGCATGGCATGTGGCAGGGTCTTTGTAAATGTCACTTGATTGCCTGTCTATTTGGTGGCCAGGGGATAGGCAAATGATAGACCAGAAACTTCAAGAAGTCTTCCTCAAAAGAACCAGGAGAAGTCTTTACATATTATCCCAGTAACATAAAAGAAAATAGTATCAAAAAACCAAAACTCTGGTCATTGCAAGAACCAATCACTACTTTAGAGGACTACCAGGAAAGTATACATCCCTCCTTTCAACAAAAAGGTGATGGACTGGGTAAATGGGGCATACATCATCCATATTGAGCAATGTGTGGATTTGTTTTGCTTGACTGTACTTAATCACAAGAGAAGATTCTGTAGGGGAGGAGTGTCCCAGAGAAATGATAGTGCTATTTAAAAGAAAAAAACAGAATTAGAAAAAAATAAAAATGAAACACTTCATCTCATCAATTTATTTAGTGTGCCATTATTAGTTACCCTGTCCACAACAACCTCTCCAAATACAAAGGACAACATATATACATGTATATAGATATTCCAATTAAAAATAATTTATTGCTTATAACTTCAAGTAGAAATTTAACATTATGGTCTCATGGAACCATTACTCTGGGTGGAAAGCCATGTCTCATCCTCAGATTGACTTATCGTCAAGTCATTCTCTGAAGATCTAAAGAAGCAGGGAGCACCCACAGGGATTTTCATTGGGAAATCCAAAATTCTACAAGCCTTTAAACACAGCCATGTACCAGGGGGAAAAATCCAATAGCAATTATAAAGTTAATTTGTTTATTTAATCTTGCTGCCCTGCTCTCCTCTCCAAGCTGTTGAGCCTCAGGCTCCTCTACCAAAGTGCTCAATAATCCTTCTTCTTAGTCATGGTTCAAGGTTCCAATCATTTTCTCTCCATCCCCAGGAGACAGCTGTTCTTAACTGATTCCTCTCATTTCTTAAGATTCAAGATGTTCACATTAAATTTCTATGACTGGAATTCCTGACCTTATTAAGAGTTTTTATAGCATAAAGCAACAGCCTTTTTTGAAATTATCTCATTGATGCTAAATTATATGGTAGTATTAAAAGGAGCAAAGTCTACAGGGACCCAACTGTGTCAGTAGGTGGAAGCTACTCTCTCAAAGGTAACTAAGGGCCTCCTGATCACTAACTCCAAAGGACTTTTGTCAGGATTCACCTTTTTTTGACCCTTCTAAAGCTGCTGACATTATCTATCACATGCTGTTAATAAATCTCTTTCCTAATTTGGTTTCAAAGAGGCCAAACACATTTGGTTCTCCTGCCTTTATGATTGTTCCTTCTGTCTCCTTCAATTCAGTTCAACACAAGGAAAACTGGTACGGAGGAAAGAGACAGAATCTGGATCCTGACTCTGTTATTTTCTACCTGTGTGACCTAGTACAAGTCACTTAACCTTTTTCATGGTTCTTCATCTATATGATGAGAGGGTTGGACTACATGAGTCAGGTCTCTTCCAGCTCTAAATCTAATTAAGCATCTAATATGCATATAATACCAAAGTAGGTGCTACTGTTTTGTTTTGTTTAGTTTGTAGTCATTTTTCAGCTGTGTCCAACTCATCTTGAGAGAAACCCTTTTGGGGTTTCCTTGACAGAGATACTAAGATGGTTTGTCATTTCCTTCTCCAGCTCATTTTTCAGATGAGGAAACTGAGGTAGCTAGCGACTCTTCCTGATCCTATTTGGAGTTTTCTTGGCAGATAGTGGAGTGGTTTGTCATTTCCTTCTCCAGTTCATTTTACAGACGAGGAAGTTGAGGCAAATATGTTAAGTGACTTGTCCAGAATCACACAGCTAGTAAGTATCTCAGGCCAGATTTCAACTCAGGAAGATGTCTTCCTCATTCACAGTCCAGCACTCCATCCACTATAATATCTACTTGTTTTCCAGATCTATAGCTTCAAGCCCAATCTCTTTTCCATATTATAAATAGACCCATATCTCTTAAATCCCTATGGAGCTCTACCTGAGCCTCAAAATCAAGGTGCTCAAAACAAAGCTTGTCTTCTCTCCCTCGAAACCTGTTTCTCCTTCTGGTATTATTCTCTGACACAATCACTCACTCAGTCTCCCATGTTCAAATCTTGGATATTATTTGGTTGTATCTCTCTTTTTTCAGTCAGTTTCCAAGTTCTTTCAGCACTGCCTCTAGAACATCTCTTGCATTTTTTTCCTATCCTCTCTGTCCCTGCTACCTCCATCCTAGTGCCAGAAAGAAAGAAAGAAAGAAAGAAAGAAAGAAAGAAAGAAAGAAAGAAAGAAAGAAAGAAAGAAAGAAAGAAAGAAAGAAAGAAAGAAAGAAAGAAAGAAAGAAAGAAAGAAAGAAAGAAAGAAAGAAAGAAAGAAAGAAAGAAAGAAAGAAAGAAAGAAAGAAAGAAAGAAAGAAAGAAAGAAAGAAAGAAAGAAAGAAAGAAAGAAAGAAAGAAAGAAAGAAAGAAAGAAAGACCCCCAGATGGAGCTACATGGAGCTTAGAGTTTAATAGAGGATAAAAGCTGGAGAAATGATCAAAAAATCAAGATTGAGCCTTTCTTTGCAGAAGTAGTATACTCCTCAAAGTCTGTTAGTGTTTGTCTTGCCTTGGCTAACTGTGGTCATTGTAGCCAAGAAAACCAGTGATGAGTATCAGAGTTTCCATGAGATTGTAAACTCCCTGAGGGAGCTTTTGCCTTTTGCCTGGGGATTGCTGGCTTCATGGTCTTTTGGCCCTACACATAGCAAAGAACTGTCTTTCCCTATCAATCTGGATTTCTTTTCTGACTGCTGACTGCCAATGCTAAAGTTTATCTGACTCCTTCCATCTACTCTGTATGAATCCTTGGTGCACCTAATTATTTGTATGTTGTCTCCTCCACTGGAATGAATGTTCTTTGAAAGAAGGGCTTGTTTTTTGCCATTCTTTCTATCTCCAGGGCTTAGCACATTGCCTGGCTTAAATAACTTGTTGACTGACTGAAGCATGGCATATCAGAGACCTGGTGTTTTTCTCCTTGAGGGTAAGTCTGTTGTCCTGGAAAGATCCCTAACTTATATTTATATCTATCTGACTTAAGATATCTGATCTCAGTGCTATCCGCAGGAGCAGTATCTTCCTCAAAATTAATCATGACTTTCAATTTCTCTACATACATGCCTCTTCTCTTCTCATGAAGGCTCCCGCTTTGTTAAGCAGACTCTCCTCTTTAGTATGGGATCTCATTCCCATTTACTATTTCCTACATCAGTAGGTGATCAAATGTCTGAATGATCAAATGGATCTGGAAATTCATAGATGATTAAGATTAAACAAAAGAAACAGAAAAGTGAATGGGATGATATTATTTCCTGACGTCATAAACAAAACCTGAGCTAGGGACCATATCAAACTCAATGCCTTCACAAAATAACCAAGCCCAAGAGAAGATTAAAATGGCCTTTCAAAAGTAATAAAAATATGAGTTCTAATTGGACATATTTTCAAAAATTAATTCCCAAGAATGAGCCCCAAGCTGTAAAGAGTATAAAGGGAAGATTGCTTCCACATGAGTTTTAATGATAAGAAGGGTGTCTCCATCAGATAATACCAATTACATGGAATCCTCTTTCTTCTGATCTTTGTCTACTTTCAGTCAGTCAAAAAGCATTTATTAAACACTTGCTTTGTGCCAGGCACTGTGTTAAGCACTGGCAACACAAAAAGAAAGAAACACAATTCTTGCTCTCAGAGATTTCACATTCTAATTGGATAAACAAGATCAGCATAGCTAGTAACAAATAAGATGGATACCAAAGAAGTGAAAGGTAATCTCATAAGAGAAAGCACTGTCAGTCAGGGAGGTAATGAAAGACATGACTCAGAAAGTGAAATTTGAGCTGAGCCTGGAGAGAAGCTAGGAAACTAAGAGATGGATGTGAGGGACAGAGAATTCCAGGCAGGGAAGATAATCAGTACAAAGGCATGGTGATGAGAGATGGGGTGAGAATCAGCAAATTGGCCAATGTCATTGCATTAAAGGTTGCATGGAGAAGAGTCAAATGTAAGAATACTGGAAATATAATAAGGGACCAGATAATGAAGAGCTTTAAATGCCAAGGAGAGAATTTTCTATTTGATCCCAGGGAAAATAGGGAATCACTGGAGTTGTTTAGTAGGAGATATACATTATTTTGGAAGCCAGATGGCTAATGAAGTGAGAAAGACTTGAAACGGAAAGACCAGTTAGAAGGATATGGGAATATTCCAGGCAAGAGAGGATGAGTGTCTGAATGCTCATTGTATGGGCAATGTAAGCAGAGAGGAGACACAGTAGAAATAATGAAAGTAGAGAAGAGAAGATCTGGTAGTTGGTAGAATTTGTGGAGTGAGGGTGAGGAGCCAAGAAGACATCAAGGTTATAAGCTTGGAAAGTAGAAGAAAATTGATGCCTTCAAGAGAAATGGGAAAGTTTCAAAGAAGGGGATGGTTTGAAGAGAAAGAAAATGAGTTCTATTTTGAATGTTTTTAATTGAAGATACCTATAGTACATCTAGTTCAAGATGTCTAAGAGGCAGTTGATGTTGTGGATTGTAGCTCAGGAGAGTAAGGCTGGAAATATGGCTGAGGAAAAATCTGTATTAGAAATAAAAATTTTGCCTATGTAAGCTGATTAGATCACCAAGGGTTTGTCTTACTAAGCCTAGAAGTCAATTTATATGCATGTTATTAATTTCTCTCTGGTTATAGACTTTGCTATGTCTGGGACTTGTGCTGGCTTAACGGTACTATCTCAATTTGCCTTCATTTTGGTTGGGACTTCCAAATGGAGTCATGGTCTACTGCTATCCCTTCCCTGCGGTTATATTTCTTTCATTCAGTACTCTGATCCAAGCCTTTTCCCACATCTCTACCCATGCCAGCATTAATCACACAGACAAGGTTTAGCAGCTGCTGGATTTTTCTTTTTATGTGAATAATGAGGAGGGAAATAATAGCCAGGAAAGGACAAGGAGCAATGAGAGGGTTGTAACAGTTCATCTGAATAGGAAGCAGTCAGTTAATGGCCCTGCTGACTACAGAGACAGAGTCAGCTTCTCCTGAGCTCCACCTTCTCCAAAGAGGGAAAAGGAATCATTTACCACCTTATTGGCAAATCAAACATTGATTCAATTTTCCTCATTAATAGCCCAATGAAGGGATATCTGGTCTCTTCTCTCTGCTCTACAGTCTCACCAGTATCTACTCATCAATTTTCAAGAGGTAAAAAGTAACTTTGGTTCTTTGGCATCAGATGATCATTGTTTTCCCACTGAATCCAGAGTAAAGTGGGGCAGTGATGGTACCTAGATGTCAGGTACCCCATTTGGCTTTCCTGTCTCCTCTACATTATGATTAATAAGAGGAATGACTGCTTGTCACAGTTTCTGACTTGTTCTTCCCAGAAGCCTTCCAGAAAATTCAGTCTCTAAAATGCAAGCTTAATATATATCATCAATCTCTATGGAGGTATTATGGCAACTCTCACCATGGAAATGCTACACTAGCAAAAAATCTACATTGATTAGTATAAATTCAGTACATTTAAGGGTAATTTTGTAGCGGAAGACAAGTGGAAAGTTACAGGAATAACAAAAGCAAAATGTCCTACCACCTGAGGTTCTAGAGGTAATTCTGTGGGTAAATACTACCAACAGTGTAGCTCATGAACTCCCACCAGTGTGCTTCCATTAATAATCAACCTGTAGACTTATTAGCTTTTGAAAAAAATAAAAGATGTTTATTCAAAAGGCATTGTAATACCAGTAGTTGCAAAGCATTTCCCCAAAAAACCTAGAGTGTATTTTCCTACAAAGACAGATTCCAAGCAAGAGGGGAATAGGCACAGACTTTACAGTTGTGGAGAGGCCTATATATGGAGAACCCATGTGGCCAAAACAACTTAAAGCTCTAAATGGAAGGACCTCCATATCCTTTCTCTTTCCGAAAAGTCCTCTTAAAGTTTTATGTTTTAGCTAGATAAGTTGGGCTTGGCAAGTCATTCATCTGCTAGACTAACTTTATAGCATATAGTATAGTAAATTTATCATCTGTAATAAGACTAGGAAGATAGTTTGGGGGCTAAGTTGTAAAGAATTTTAAATGTCAAACAGAGGAGTTCATATTGATCTTAGAGGCAATAAGAAGTCCCTGGAGTTTATTGAGTAAAAGGCTAATAAGGATACTTAAGGGAAATCATTTTGGCAACTATGAGGAGGACCGTTGGAGGAGTATGTGACAAATAAAAGATGAAATAGCTGAGGAAACAAAGGTTTGAGCTTCCAAGCATATTGATTTATTAAGCTATGCATGCCAATTGCATAATAAATCAGGACTAGACCTCCCCAGCTTGGCACTGAACCCTGAATGTAGGGGTTGACAGATTTTTATGCATTAAAAGAAAACTACTAATAGGATAGAAACTAGGATTCAAGATTAGGCAATCTGATTTATAATGGAAGAAATATTAAAGACTTTCCAAATTGGGAAAGGAAAGCAAACAAGTACAATTTCCAGAAATCAGAAAAAAAAGATGTTTCACTCCTTTTCCAAGTGCCTATATTTAATCAAAAATGAGACAGTAATGGATTGACCAATATGGGACCAGTTACTAGAGAAAATATATGCTTTACTTGAGATGTATTAATTAACATTGTTTCCCTGTGTCCTAGTAACCCTCTCAAAATATCACATTTTTTTCTCAAATTCCAAATGTCCCACATAGTCATATGGTCTCTGGAAATCTCTTGGACATTATGGAATAGGATCCCATCTCACTCCCTCTCTGAAGGAAGCCTTACTTCTCTGTTTCCAAGTTCCTAGGTAATTCTACTAAAACTCTGCTAGTAAAAAATACAATTTAGTACAATCTCTTAAATTTGGCTCTCCAAACCTGAAACTTCAAAGAATTTCGGTTTTTATGTGCTACTTGCTATTTTCAACTTTACTTAAATTCTATAACTGATATAAAGATCTTTAAAAAAATTCATGAGGAACCCTTCTACCTTTTAAATCATTAATACTTAAAAATGGGAAAATAATTTCACTTTCTTTATAATTATCAATTCAATTTTATATGTAAAATCCTTAGACCAATTTTGAGAATTTATCACAGCATAATCAAAACCCAAATTTCCATACTAGATTCATTTGGAAGTCAATCATAGACATGTCTATAGTTCTTAGAAAAGACAGTCTAATTTTATTGCTTTCTCAAATTCACTCTTCTACTTAATTAGAAAACTTTTACATGATATCTTATCTTAAATATTGTAAAGTTTTTCATACTTGCATCCTAATTTGCTAACTCAGAGATGTTGTAGTATCAACTTATTAATTAATAACTTTAGTATCTATCATACTTATAAAACTTCTACTGCTCATCTGTTCTACTTTTAATTTTTTAAGAAAGGAAAAAAAGAGGAACATAGTTATAACAATGTCAAGATTCATTCTCTCAAGGGCACAGATTAACCTGACATATACCCTAAGAGAAGAAAAACACCCTTTGCTCTAACTGATTCTAAGAACAGATCACATCTGACAGCAAATCATGGAATAAAGCTCCACATTATTCACAAGGTTAACACCAGGCAGGCTCAGGATTAAACAGGTGGGAACATTTCTTCTCCAAAAAAGAAAAGAGCACAATGGGGAAATTGAATCAAGAGAAACCTACCTTGGGCCACACCAACATCTTTCCCTCAACTTTTCCCAAGGACAGGTGTCCATCTGAAATTCTCAGACTGTAGCATATGCTATTTTCTACTTCTGGCTTCATGACAACTCAGACAACTATTCCTATAATCAAAAACCAAAACAAAATTATAATCCCAATAAATTTTTCCATAAATAGCAAAATTTCACTAATCCCAATTTAGGGCTTAAATATTATTAATTTTTTCATGTTTCCTTAACATTTACATATCATTTACCTTTACTAATAAATTAAAGCTAACCATATTCTGGGATTTGGAGCATATGATATATACTTGATAGTTGACTCATATTTCAGGTATTGAAGTTATATCTTTAAACCACTCTACATTTTAGTAAATTTATTTCACAACATACTGTGGTATTGGACATGGTTGCAGCAAGTCTGAAAGGACAGAGAAAGTATCTTGCAGGATATTTTTTAACCTAATCCCCCACCAAAAGTCTAAAGTGGGAATTGGTCCTGCTTATTGGGAAAGAGAGGTTGGCATCACTGTTTCAGTTATGAAACTATGAATCTTCATTAATCTTCCCCAGCATGCTAAACTCTTTGACTACAGCTTTTTAGCAATCTTTCTGGTTAGCTGCATTTTCCCCTTAGAAATCTTTCAAAAAGAAAAATCTACAAACACTAAACATGACATAAAACAAAGATTTTTTTCTGTGCATCAACAAAGAGAAAAACACAGACAAGATAAGACAGAAAAAGTTAGTGTACACAATTTTACAAGATATGTGGTAATTGAAAGTTGCTTCTTTGAGCCAATTTTGGGGCTCATTTGGATTTTTATAGATTTTAGTATAATTTGAGACCTCTATCTTTTATTCACCCCCTTCACTATGAATGGGAAGCTAAGCCTATTTCCAGGTCAATAAGAATTTTGCTAAGGGGTATCAGTTTAACAACTCACACTTCCCCTGGCCTCAAACCAATTTTTCCAACAGGGAATCCTTCAGTGTTTTAATATTATTGGAATTCATGGTTTCTTTAATGGGAATATCTCTTCCCCAGCAGAGTGGGGGTAAACCATCCCAGCAATGTAAGTTTTTATCAATTGACATTGCATTTTTGTTATCTATAAGGCAAAAAAATGAAGGTAGTAGGATGAAAATTTTTTCTAAGAAAAATTGTCTTCTTATAATTATTTACATTTAGCATACATGAACAAATAGAAGAAATTACAGTAAATTAGAGTATAATTATTATTTTTCTTAATTTGAAATGATTTATGGACTTCTAGCATTAATTAGTAAAAATAAAATTTAAAACTTGCAAGGGCAGTTGCCAGACTCCATCTCCACAGGTGTAGTTTTTTCTCTTATAAACCCTTACTTTTGTCTTAAAATTAATACTACATATTGGATCCAAAGCAGAAGAGCAGCAAGGGCTAAACCATTGGGGTTAAATGACTTGACCAGGGTCGCACAGCTATGAAGTGTCTGAGGCCAGATTTGAACTGAGGATTTCCCATCAACTGAGTCACCTAGCTGCCTCCACAGGTATAGTTTTTTCAAGTCAGTGAGAAGTTAATTGAGGGCAGGGATGGAGGTGAAAGGTAAAATAAAGGATGCTTATCTATACAAAAGGAACTTGAAGCCATTTGCCTATATACCTAATGGAGGACCTGATAAGAGGGTATGATCCTGCAGTTCTGACCATGAGCTCTGAATGGATGGAGGGAAGAAAAATGGGGGAAAAGAAGGGAGGAGGGAGTTAAAGGGAACTTGCTCTAGCACAGGTCCTAGGCTGTTTCAATGTAGTCAATCAAATGTTATGAAGCTATATGACACTGATCAAATCACCTAACCAATTTGTACCTCACTTTCTTTTCTTATCTTTAAAATAAAGAGGATTAATTAGAATAGATAACTTCTAAAATTCTGTGATCCCCTTCACTTCTTCCATGAGGTAGAAGTGATGTGAGAATTTGTTTTGCTTAATTATTCATATTTGTTACGAGGGTTTTGTTTTTCTTTTCTCTCCTTTTTTCCAGTGAGTAATAGAGAGATTAGAAGATGAGAAAATAAATTTTTGAAGGAACAGAATTTAAAAATATATCAAAGATCAAGCTTTATCAATTTTTAATTGACCTTGTGTGACTCCATTTTTTCTTCTATAAGCCAAAAACAGACAGTAGGGTGAAAAAATATTTTTTTCTAAGTAGAATTAATATATGCTTGGAAATATTTGTATTTAATGTATTTGTACAGATAGGAGAAATTATAGTAAATTATGGTAAAATTTATTTTTTTTAATTTGCAACAATTGACATACCCAGTCCTTCTAATGTTATTCAGAAAAATAAAATTTAAAACAAAAAAAGGTCAAAAATATATTTCAAAGTCTCTTTATATTTAATCAAGACTCTGCAACTTTGTCCCCAGGAACCTCATCATTAGGAAACCTCATCACATCTGCTTTGGCCCTCATCCCCTTTTGTACTTCTTATTGGTAAGAAGAGTGATAAACTCCAAAACCCCCATTTAAGGAAGAGACTCCAGGCAGCCATCTTTTCATTTCCCTCCCAGCTGCACTCTCTTGATTTTTCCATCATGCCCCTACATGATACCTTATCACCTCATCCCACCTTGAGGGAAGAGATTCCTTTCTTTTGTTATTTTTATCCCCAGTGTTTAGCACAGTACCTGGCACATAGTAAGTGCTTAATAAATATTTATTAACTGACTAACTTCCCTCTCATGATAGTAAAATTGATTTTTTTTATTATCTATGACAAGTGTGAGGGAGAGGGAAGAGAAAGGCAAGGAGGGCATGGATAATAAGAATCCAAGAATAATTCAGAAATTTCATTTTAGTCAATAACTATGATCTTTTCTTTTCTTGTTATCATATCTGTTAAGTATCAATTAGGAGCTTAAGTTACATTAGTAATATAACCAGGAATGAAGAAGGCAAAAACCCTTTTCTACTTTGTCCTGGTCAGCCCACATCTATTGCAATTCTGGGTGTATTTAAGGAGTGACATTGACAAGCTAGAGCTCATCTGTGAAAGAGTGACACAAGGGTGAGAAGGGGATTCTGAACAATGCCATATGAATAATATTTGAAGAAACTAGGGGGGTTTAGCCTGGAGAAAAGCCTCTAAGTAAGAAAAGATCAGTATCTTCGTATATTGGAAAGACTATGTCAAGTAGAAGAGACAATATTAGACTGAGTCTATGTTTCTTTGAAGCTCTGGAGGACAGATCTAACTGGCAGACGCAATAGAGAGTTTTTAGTTCAATGTAAGGGGAAACTTCTTAACACTTAGAGCTGTCCAGCAGTAGAATAGGCTGCCAAAGGAGACAGGAAACTCTTTTTTGGAGATAGGTAGGTGGTACAATGGCTACACATGGGATAAAAAGGTCCTAAATTCAAATCTCATTTTAGTAGCTAGGATACTTTGTCAAATCATTTAACATTTCTGCCTCAGTTTCCTCATTTGTAAAGTGAGAATAATAATAGCACCTACTTCACAGGGTTGTTGGGAGCATCAAATGAAGTAATATACTTAAGGTATTTTGCTAACCTTAATATGGCTATTATTATTTGCCACTCAAGACAACTAAGCAGAGAATGGAGGTCACTTTGTCAAAGATGTGGCAGTGGGAATTCATGTTTTATTTAGATAAGCGTGGACAGATGACAACTGAGGTCACTCCCCACAAAGGGAGCAATTTTTGTTGACTGCCTATCATCTCAGAGGTGCTAATCAGGAAAAAGAAACGGAATAAACATTTATATCATGCCTACTATGTGGTAGGAATTTTTTTTAGTATCAGTTCTTTTATTTTATTTTTAAATTTGGACATTTTTATGTAATTAATTAATTTTGAATATTTTTCCATGGTTACAAGGTTCATGTTCTTTCCCATCCTTCCCCCAACCCCTCCTGTAGCTGATACGCAATTCCACTGGGTTTTACATGTGTCATTGATCAAGATCTATTTCCATATTATTAATATTTGCACTAGGGTGATCATTTAGAGTCTACATCACCAATCATATCCTCATCAACCCATGTGATCAAGTAGTTGTTTTTCTTTTGTGTTTCTATTCCCAGTTCTTTCTCTGAATGTGGATAGCACTCTTTCTCATAAATCCCTCAGAATTGTCCTGGATCATTGCATTGCTGCTAGTAGAGAAGTCCATTACATTCGACTGTACCACCGTGTATGCATCTCTGTGTACAATGTTCTCCTGGTTCTGCTCCTCTCACTCTGTATCACTTCCTGGAGGTTGTTCCAGTTCACATGGAATTACTCCAGTTCATTATTCCTTTGATGTGCTAGGAATTTTTTTAAAATGTCTTCTTTGAGTCTCACAACAATCCTAGGAGGTATGTACTTTTAATTACCCCCATTTTAAACTGAGGAAACTGAGGCATACAAAAGTTAAATGACTTGCCCAGGGTCACACCACTAGCAAGTATCTGATATTGGTCTTCCCAGCCCTAACCCCAAGCCCAGAGTTCTATCCACTGTTCCAATAGTTGCCTTAACTATGAAAATAGCCAGTGGGTAAGCATAGAAGGGGAGAAAAAGAAAAGGAAAATAATTTCTTAATAGTAGTAAAATCTAAAATTACTCCCTATGGTGATTACTCTAAATACAAACCTGCTTTTGCAGATATTAATACATGGTGATGAGATATCCCTTAGCAACAATATGGAGGTGGGCGAACCTCACAGGGTTTACTCCATTCTTTATTGGAAATGTATCTCCTCTCTCCCATTTTCAACAAACTAAGATAGCCAAGTAAGAATGTGGTGAGTTTTCCAGACCATTTTATTGGGTCTCCCAGTGTAATCAACATCAACTATGTTGATAATTCAGGGTCCAAGAACCTGAACATCTTCTCTATGAAAGGGATGAAGAGTCAACTAGTCAAGTTTCTGGTTGCTGGTGTGGATGGCATTGCTATGGCCAGAGTGAAGAAGGGGAAAATAGAACTCTAAAAGGTTTGTCCTACAGTGATAATCCAGCAACAGAAGGCATACTAGAGAAAAGGGGATACATTCATATTTTAAAGATGTAATAGTAACTCTCCTGGCCCCAGTGCCTGAAAACCATATATGTGACATTTCATTCTACCCAAGTGGTTCTCCTCTACCATTAAGAAGGATTGGGGATTATCGGTATGTAGGCTCTTTGCCAATCATCAATGGTGTTTCCCCCATGGATCAAGGATTGATCTCCTGTACCCCAGTTCTATCAAATTAGCTTTTTCAAAGAAACATTTACTTCAAAAGTCCAATTCCTATAGAACACAATCCCAATTTTAAACCCAAAACCTACGCCAAGCTCAAGTTCCAGGTACCATGACTTCTCAGGGTTTCCATGCTAGATTGAATGATGGCCATCCTGCTTATAATCCTAGCTCCAAGGCTACCATGTCTTGTATCTCTGGTTCAATGAGGGTCCTCACTTGTACTTGAAACTGAGGACAAATGAAACAAAAGAGAAACAAACACCCCCAGCCCTGTTTCTCAGATCCAGAGTAGAAGAACAGAGAGATGGAAGGCATCCCCTCTTCTGTTTCAGTTTGGGACACCTGAGCTATAAGTGAATTGTGATCCTCAACCTCTGGACATAATAAGAAAGAGAATGACAATCTCCAACCAGTCAGTTTTAAAGATGCATCCAGTTCTGGCTAGACAGCCCACCAAAGGAGGCCACTCCCAGCCATGTGGTGGGGGGAATATAGGAGAGGAGGGTGCCTCCATGTTGGGCAGTCTCAGGGTCATAGTGAACAATAAAGGAAAGACATAGGACTTGAAGTTATGTATACCTGCCTGACACACTTACTGCCCTTAACCTTCCTCAGTCTTGGTTTTCTTATCTGTAAAATAGGGATAATAGTGCTACCTATAGCACAGGGTTCTTGGAAGGATCAAAAGAGATAACATGTATGAAGGGCTTTGCCACCTTAAATCACTATATAACTGTTAGCTTATTGTATTTATTATTTTTCTATTATTTTTGTGGTCCAGGTTTGCATCTAATTCTGGTAGCATCACCTGATTCTCCTATTGCCCATTTATAAAAATACCTCATTAAAATATCTGCCTGTTTAAAAAACAGCATCAACTAGAAAAACATCTTTCAGACAATAATCCCAACCAGCCCTTCCTGAACAAAGTACAGTTAAATATATGTGAAAGAGTATTTCTAGATGACCAGCAGGATAGAGAGGAGGGAGCAAGGTGTCAAGAGAGAGATGGGGTCACCCTTTTGATGCCTTTTTTTTAGAATATGATAAGACAGAGGGTGAAAAGGGAACTAGGAAATGGTGGAAGAAGAAGGAAATTTGGCACTTTTTTCTTCCATTAATCCCCATCCAGATAGATGTCTTTTAGGAGTCATCCCTTTATCACAAATCCATAATTTGTCAGCATCATTAAAAATGGAAGGAAAAAAGGGACCAAAGGGTCCATCTCAAAAGCTGTCAGAAAAAAATTCCTCAATCCCAGCTGAAATTCTTCTAGCACAATATCCTGCAGCATTAACCCTATCAGGTAGACCATAATAGTAACCCTCAGCTGTGCCCAAAGTTTAAGCATTTACAGTTGTGACCTGGTTTCTTAACTTATTTAAAAAAGAGAGAGAGAAAGATTTCATTCCCAGAGTACTGATCCTGCCAGTGAGCAAAAAAAGAAGAAGAAAACTTATCTGGGCTTTTTCCTTTCTCTTTCTCTCTTCCTTTATCTGGCTCCCTAACAGCCAGCTACTATTTTCTGCCCAGAAAAAAAGAGAAAGAGCTCCCTCCTGTGTCCACTTTCCTCCTTTTCCTTCTTGAAAGACCATCCGTCTTGCAAAGTTGTTCTGTATTTATGATTGTCCATAGTCCCATAGCACCAGTCCTACCTAACAGTTGTCTCAAGTAAATGTTGCTTTTTTTTTTAACCACAGACCACTTGCATTGTCTACCCAGTTAAGCATCCTTGGTCACCATTGCCATCTACCAGAAAGATGTTTCTAACTGGCTCCCAGCTGTCTACCACATCATCTACAAAGGTTTGTCTCCTTTATCAGGAAACCTTCATCTGACCCACCCTAAAATAGACTCTGACATTGGGGAGGAGGAGTACTCTGGGACTCTTCCTAGAGAAGAATTAACTCCCAAAGGCAAAGAAGTGGGGAAACTGAGGCTTGTGTAAATGGAGAACTAGTGTTTAGATGTAAAAGAAACCATAGGAAGGGGAAGTGATGGACAAAGAAAAAAAAATATATATATATATATATGAAATCCATGCTCTTCCATTAACTCTTTAGCTTTGGGTAAATTCACTTCATGCTTCTGGCCTTCAGGTTCCTACTCCATAAAATAATGGATTGGAATAAATGATCTATCTCTAGAGCCCCTTCCAACTTTAAAATGTTTATGATTCAGATTATGAGTATAAATTGTTCCAGGATAAGAGCATTTAAGGACTGGCTTGGTGCCCATCTCTCTGGATAAGTCAAGTGCAATCTTGCCCAAAGGAAAGGGATGGATAAAATCACCTCTTAGGATCATTTATATCCCATGTTTCTCTAGTCATGACACAGGGAGAAATGGAGACTGGGGACAAGATAATTCAGGTCAGAGAGGTAATAACAGGGTTTGGTACAAAGGAATACAGAACTGAGAATCAGAGAATTTGGGATTGAAATGCACCGGTACTCTGGTACCGACTACCTGGGTGACCTGGAAAAGTCTCTCCCCCCTTCCTATTTCAATGTCTTTACCTGGCAAATGAAGGACTAGACTAAATGACCTCTTCAAATTTGAAACCTATGCCTCTCTGACAAGTTCAAAATTACCTGATAGATTTTAGTCAGCCTAATTTATGAAAGCAAAAGCCCACTTTAAAACCCTCCAATGATTAGAAACTCTAAAACCCCTTAACAGGCAAATATTTGACAAATCAGAACATTTGGGGAAGGACATATGTGCAGTGAAAAAGGTTTTTCAATCTTTTTTTTTTAAGTAGAAAAACTAGGAATCAGAAACAACTTTCCAGTTTCATACTTGGCAAAGATGTCATTACCAGCATTGCAGTGATATTTTGAAAAAAGAAAAAAGGTGCTAAAGTAAAGCCTGGGGATTAGACTGGAATCATGTGACTTCAGTTCAAGGAGGTTCTTAATTCAACTTCTGAAGTCCCAAAAGAGGGTGAGAGTCCACTCAGATCATCTGAACAGCACTCTGCTGATCTCAGAGACAAGTCAGCTGTTACAGGATTTACTGCTCAAGTGAAATACAGGCAAGGAATATTTTTCCAGGATCATACTAGGATATTTGGATGCTTGAGTAGCCATTACCCTGGGTTTTAAATGAAGCAATCTATTCTCTTTTCTAAACTCTGGTTTGGATTTTTTGTGTGACCTTGAACAAAGTAAAAACTCTGGATCTTGTTCTTCCTACTAAATGGAGTTGCCTACCTCCATGGAGCATAGGCAATTCCTGCCAGACTCACAAAGAAATCACATATCTAAATGAGCACTAGCCCCCCTTTTTTCATCCACTTGATCCCTAATTGCAAGTTTCCTTGATTCCAGATTTAGTATTTTAAAATAGATGGAAGGGGCCCCCCTGGAGACCACCAACTACTCCCATTCCCTAGGCAGAACTACCAGTGCTTAAAATATTCAATTATTTTGTGACTTCAACTTCTTCCCTACCAGACTCAGGGCTCTGGACTCAGGTAGGTAAGAAGAAAGGAATTACAGGAACTCAAGAATGGTTAGGACTCACAGATGCTAATGATTGTTTTAGTTGGGAGAAAACTGTGACCTCCACATGTTTAGATAAGAGGAGCAACATCTATTTTTAAAAGATCCCTCCACTCCTTCACCCCAAACCTAACCCCCAGAAAAGTAAAAGCAAAAGTTATCTTTCAAGGAAATTAAGCTATGTTTCAAATGTTTGGTTATTGCAATTAATTTACATCTATGATAATAATTCACTTTTATCTAAAAGGTGTACAAAGTACTTTCCTCACAACAACCCTGGAAGAGAAATAGGGCAAGTATTATAATCTCTAAATTACAGATAAGGAAACTGAGGGTCAGTGAGGTCATTAGTAATTTGCCCAAGGTCACACCATGAGAGAGAGCTATCTTCTGGGTCTGCAAGATTTTTCTTCAAATAAAAAGGGAAATTGATCATTCAACTTGTTCTGTTTCAAACATTTAATAACCAATGCCTCTCCAAATAAGCAGTGTTGTGGCAAATCAGCATCTGCACTGGGAAAGGAAAATGAGCATGTGCTTGAAACTCATATCCAATGAGCTTGATGGAAGGAGAGTCCTTATAGGTAGCCTAAGCCTCAGAAGGACTGGAGTCAGGAGATAAGTCTTTAAATCTTTTACAGAGGTCTGTTGAGGGTCTTCAAATGTTTGGGCAACAGCCTTCAGTGTCAGATCATCTTATGGGCAATGAGAGTTAGCAACAATCATGTCAACCCAACTTTCTCTGTATATCGAAATGGCGCCATCTCCAACATGTATTGGTGAAGTTTCCTCTTCCCAGCGATTTTTGCATAATGATTGTTGGAAAAGCAAAGTATTCATTGTTCCCCCTACTTCCAGATCAACATTTTGGGTCTTCGCTTATTGTGATCTCAAAGTCCAGCTTCTTAATCCCCTGCCACCAGCTGCCATTAACCAAAAAGGGACATTGTAGCAAACTAAGAACAAAAGCACCATTAAATTGGCTCATGGTCTGGATTTTTTATTTAACACTTACTTCATCTGAACTGGTTTCCTGCCTCTAAAACAAGCTATCAATTAAACAAGTCAAAATTCATTCAAGGTTTTCTCCTCCTCCCCAATATAGTCCATCTATCGAATAGATCAGTAGGCACTCCTGAGGTGAGACCAAGTTCTAACACACAGGTTGGAAGTATTGTAACTGCAGGTCTAGGTCTCTTCCCATTATTCTCTGATGCCCTTCTATACAAATCAACTCAATTTAGCAGTATATTGGATACCTACTATGTACCAAGCACTGATAAGGATGTAAAACCAGATAAATAGTCCTTGCCTTCAAGGAACTTACATGCTCCTAGAGGAGAAAGATGTGTAGAGGTGTGTGTCCCAAAAGCCTTAGTGCTATTTTAAGATTTTTTTACTTATTTTATTCATTAAATATATTAAGCATATATTTAAACATTGGGACACCCTGTACAGAGAAACTGTGGCAGGGAATCAGGAAAAGCTTCTAGTAGGAGGCAGCACCAGACCTTTTCTTTTGAAGGAAGATAAAGATTCTCATAATACAAATATCAACCACCTCATGAATCAAAAGTTGATTTTGAAACTCAGAATCATTTTCCTAATAGAAAAGATCCTACCAGTTAACAGTCAAAACAGTTAGTATTTCACTAACTTGGCTCATTTTTTTAATGTTCTGATTTTTCAAAGGAAGGTCCAGTGGTTAACATGCTCCCAGTATTTGAATCAATCTCTCAAACTGCTGACCAAGGTGAGTTCAGTCCTTAGGAGAAAAAGATTTGTTGAACAGCAGGTCATGAGGGGTGAAAATTTCTTAGTTTCTAAAGGAACCCTAAAACTGCCAAATAGTTCATATACTCCCCAGGGTAGATGATTCAGTTCTTCTTTTCTTTTAACTTCTTACTGATGGTATCAATGACAATTTCTTATTTTTTTACCTCCTCTCCTCTGATTCTCTTCTAAACTCTAGGCTCCTCTTCTGTTTTCCCTTTTTGGTCCACATCTATGATTTGATTAGTTCCAAGAATTTCCACGGTAGAGACTCCTTCCTCTGGTTCAAATTATCAACTGTGACATAGACATAGAATTGTCTCAGTCACTGCAGGGTTAAGGGATTGATTGTCTAGGATCACAAAGCTAGTATGATTCAGGCAGGCTTGAACCTGGGATTTCTCTGATTCAAAGACCAGCCACCCACTCACTGTGCCAAACTGCCCATAATAACAATTTCTTATGCTAGGAACTTCTGAGCTCTACAGCACATTTTTCTGGGATTTGGTTTGCATCTAGAAGGAACTAATTTTCAACAAATCTACATCAAGTTGGCATTTTTAGAAGGTAATAAATGGTTCATTTATTATTAGAAGGTAATAAATGGATCATCATAATGGTTTAGGATGCAACCTGGCAAAGATCTGGGAACGTGCCCTATGAAGAGACTAGGTTTGTCTATCAATATTTATCAGTTTGCACATCTTAACTGAGGATTCCCTGAACATTCACTTGTGCAGTCAATGATTTGCTTCTGTCCTATTAAGTGGTCCACTAGGAATCACTTGTCATTCTCCTTCTCTTTGGATAACTGAAAGAAAAAGAAAGTGCTCTGTTTACAAGGCTTGCTACAATTACTGCATGCCTGTCAGCAGGATTCAGATCTAGGGTGGCATTTATGTTTAGAACCAATGTCTAGAGACATCAGCTGCTGTCTAACCATTTGTTCATGTTTTTAAAAATTGCTTGTCAGAGAGAATACAAATTGTGGAACCTAAAAGTTTTAGCTAAACTCTTTCAAGTGAGAAGACATCAAAGCTTATGTTGTATGTTTTACAGTTGAGGAAACTGAGGCGGGGAGTTGTTAAGAGATTTGCCCAATATCACACAACGAATAAATGTCTGAGGCAGGACTCAAGGTCCAATGCTCTATCTACTACACCTTCTAACTTCCTAAAATTCATCCTTTAGTCCCATTTCTTCCTTCTGTAGAGACACAAAACAAGTCATACTCCTGTTAAATGTCAGAATTAATTCTAAGACAGAAAGTAAGGATTTTAATAAATAAATGAACCAGCCTTAGAAATATTTGAAGACATAGATTTGTAACAGGAAAAAAAAAAACCTCATAGGCCTTTCAGTCCAAACCTCTCATTTTGTAAATGATGAAACAGAGACTCAGGAGTTTAAGTGACTTATCAAAGGCTTCACAAGCAACAAGACTCAGATCAGAGATGAGATATTAACCAAGATCTCCTGACTCTAAAGTCAGAGCTTTTCTCCCCTCTCACATGCATAGATCTTTGTCATATCTCTCCTTAGTCTCTTCTCCAGATATTCCCTCACCCGTCATGATCTTATAGGTCTCCAGACTCCTTTATCATCCTGGTCACATTCCTCTGGATATACTCTAGTTTTTCAATGTCCCTCTTAAAATGAAATACCCAGAACTAAGCATGATGCTCCAGACACAAACTGATCAAGACAAGAGTACAGAGAAACTATGGCTTCCCATGATCTGGACACTTTATGGTAGAAGTCTAGAGCTATTTTAATCTGCATTATTAACTTTTTCTCCATCACTTTCTTAAATCTAGACAACAAAACAATAAATCAAGTCCTCATATGGAGCATTTGCTGATTTCTGAAGTAAAAATGCTCACACTGAAAAATGGCTCTCTTTCCAGCCAAGTCAGCTTCAGTACACCACAGTACTAAAATATATGGAAATTCTCTCATTGCCAATGACAATATTCCCCATCAGTGGAGCAGTGTTTACTAAGCACCTGTCTAACAGGCTAGACACTTCTGCAAATAAGCAACCCAGCTGTAATTTAGTGGCTTAAGAGTTGCCCAAAAACTCTGAGTGGTTAAATAATTTGCTTGAAGTTACAAGGTTGGTATGTGGCAAAGAAAGGAATTGAGCCTAAGTCTTCCTAACTCCATAGCCAGCCTTTTATCCTCTCCACTACACTACCTCTCAATCTGGGCACCATAATCCCATTAATGTAATCCAAAATTATCAAGCATCTACTATTACCTGGGAATACAAGGACAAAAATGAGCCAGTTCCTGCCTTCAAGGAGCTCACAGTCTAGAGGGCATTTAAAAGAGTGTTTGTTTTTAACAACTAACACATCTTCCTCTAGGAGGTATATTTCTAAATATATGGAGGGTAATTATATGTTTTAAAAAAGGATATTTCCATTGCTTTAGAGTATTTCTCTAGTGTTAAAAATAAACTTTTGTTTTCTTTGTAAATCCCTTAACTTAATTAAATAGTCATGGGCACACATCAATGTTGACTGGGTCTTAAAGGTAAAAAATTTGATCCTGATGCTGGTCAGGGAAACTTTTCTACTGGCAAAGTAGAGGTTAATAGATGGCTTTTACAGAAGGAAAAATCTAAAGAGTAATTATCTTTCAATTTGGAGTTTTCTTTGAGACACAGAACAAGAAATGACACAAGCAGCAATTTCCTACAACAGTGGCAAAAAAAAATAATGAATCATGAAAGGGGACAAAATTACATGAAATTACATTTTAATTGTGTGACATGCTGTGCACAAGAGTAATGGCAAAATCACAAAAAAGAAAGTGGGAAGAATCATTTCTAATGCTAACCTCTTGATTAAACATTTAGATAGGCCAGTCGCTCACTCTCTTGGGGAAAAAATTCTTTGTCAAGGAGAGATGTAGCCAAAGGACTTGTTGCCCAATCAGTCTTTGAACATGTTAGAGGATATGGCCCAGCTGAGTGTGACAGATTTGTATTGTGGAGCATATTTGGAACTAGAACAAATGTTTCACCCAAGACCCAAAAAATTCTTCCTTTGTACATTTGTTTTCCCTTAAAAACTTTTCAACTATGAAGAGTAAAAGTGTAGTTACAAGGGCACAGACTGGGATTCTCCAAATCTAGTCTATGAACTCATAAAATATTTGAATGCCCTTATGTGTATAATAGGAGATTAGCAAATGTTATTTGAAATCATATTGTCTGGTCAGGGATTTTGAGCTAAGTGATGCAGTGGCTGAGTAAGGAAGACTCTAGTTTGGATCTGTCCTTATCCACTTACTAGCTATATGACTCTGGGCTAGTCAATTAGTCTACATTTGTCTCAGTTTCTTCATCTGTAAAATGGAAATGATAATAGCACCTACTTGCCAGGGCTACTAGGAGGATCAAATGAGATAGTATTTATAAAGTGCTTAGCAACAATGACCAACACATGGTAGGTGCTTAATAAATACTTTTTCTCTTCTCTTTCTGAGTGCAGGAGTTCTTTATCTTCAACTTTATTTAAGAATTTTGATAACTGTCTTTTAATATATTTGATTTCCTTTTAATGCTACATATTTTATTTTGTGTATTTAATAACATCATTCTAAGAAAGGATCCAGAGGCTTCACCAGATTGTTAAGGGGGTCTTTGACAAAAGAGAAAGAAAGAAAGAAAGAAAAAAAAAAAAACAGGTTAAGAACCCATACACTGATGGATGAGATCCAATGAATATACCTTGGAAATAAACAAGGTTAACTTTTTAGTCCCTAGAAATATTAAACTAAGGAACAGTCAAGATAATGGATAGAATCCTGAGCCTAAAATCCGCTTATATTCCCATCTCTAAAACAGACTATGCTAGATGACCATGAATAAGTCATTTTATCTATATGAACCTCAGGCAAGGAAGGTAGTGAGCTCCCCATCAGAAGAAGTCTCTTCCAGCAGGCATTGGAATACCTCTCACTGGGAATGTTATACATATTTCACAGGATTTAGAGTTAGAAGGGACCTTCAAGATCATCTAGTCCAAAAAGCAGCTGGGTAGCATAGTGAATAAAGCATCATTCCTGAGTTCAAAAGGACCTAGATTCCTAACTGTGTGACCTTGGGCAAGTCACTTAACCTCCATTGTCTAACCCTTCCTGCTCTTCTGTCTTAGAACTGAAACTAAAACAGAATGTAAGGGGTTTTTTAAAAATCATGTAGTCCAAACCTCTTGTTTCACAGAGAGGGAAACTAAGATCTGGCAAGGTCACAAGTCCTCAGATTCGAAACATCAGTGACTCTATGATTTCATTGATAGGAATTTTCCCCCACTAATTCTGATCACAGCCTACATCTGCCATGTGTCTTTTAAGCCTACTTGGGGCTTTTCATCTATGGCCTCTCATTCTCATTACATAACTATCACATGTGTCTTTTTTCCCAGCTATCCATTTCTTAGTTAGTTTTAAGCCCTTTCGTGCCCGTAAAGCATAATTATATACAAGGTGTTCAGAGTTCAAATCCAGCCTCAGACAGGCTGTGTGACTTAACCCTGTTTGTCTCAGTTTCTTCATCTATGAGAATGAGGCTGGAGAAGCAAATGGCAAAGCATTCCAGGATCTTTGTCAAGGAAACCCTGTGGGGTCACAAAGAGTCAGACATGACTGAAATGACTGAACAAAAATAGCATATGCTCCTCTATCACATGGAGATGTAGCATGGCAGAGGAGATGGAGAACTGGAATCAAAGCCAAGATCTGGGTTCAAGTCCACCTCTGATACATAATTCCTATGACCCCAGGCAAATCTCTTCACCTCTCCTATCTTTAGGCCATTGGTACCAACTCAAATAGAAAGAAGGGGTCACCAAACCATCAGGAAAACACAAATTTACATTATCTATATTGTATTTTCATTTATTTTGTTAAACATTTCTCAATTATATTTTAATCTGGTTTGGGCTGCACTGGAGTTTTGTTACCGCTTGTGACCTACCAGTCATAAATTTGACACCTCTGCTCCAGGCAACTTGGACTACAACTTTCAGAGGTGCTAATCTTTGTTAGTAGAGGGATTTTTCTCCTGGGAGTTCCCTAAATCATAGGCTTAGTCCCTTTCCATGTCTCCATCCATCATGCACCTGGCATGTATACATATATAATAAACCATAAATAATGATTTCCTTAACATGAAATAAATTATAAAAGGCAACAGATTCATTCAAGCAGTCGAGAGACTTGAACATTTATAAATTTGTAACTGTCCCAACCATTTTGGAAAGCAATTTGGAATTACTCTTTGAAAAGTGATTAAAATGTCCATATTGTTAACACACACATTCCAATGCTAGACATTTACTTTAGGGACCTTAAAGACAGAAAAACCAATAAAATAAAGTGTAAGTGATTTTTAAATGAAACACATAGAATCAAAAGTCTTCATCAACTTACTTTAGAAAAAAAAATAAAACCAAATATTGTTATTTCATTTCCAGTTTTAATAGACATCCTTATGATGTGCTAAAGGCTTAAAATAGCCACCAAAGTACATGAAAGACATAAATATATTCCATTGCGAACAGGTCCATAAAGAAATAAAGAATAACTTTAATAATTGGAAGAATATTCAGTACTTATAGCGAGGTCATGCCAATTTAATTAAAAATTACTATTTCCAACATTAACTTACATGTTTAATATTATATTTATCAAATTATCAAGGGAATACTTTATGGAGCTTGATAAAATAATATCAAAATTCATTTGGAAAAATAATCAAGAATATTAAGAAAAATTATAAAAAGAAATATGGTGCTACTAGGTCTGTATCCCAAAAAGATAAGAAAAATGGGAAAAGATCTACTTGAACAAAAATATTTATAGCTGCTCATTTGGGGGTAACAAAAAATTGGAAATTGAAGGGATGTCCATCAACTGGGGAATGGCTAAAGAAATTATAGAATATGATGGTTATGAAATATTATTGTGCTCTAAGGAATGATGAACAGGATGATTTCAGAAAGAGCTGAAAAGTCCTACATGAACTGATGCAAATAAAATAAGCAGAACCAGGAAAACATTATACAGAGTAACAGCAATATTGTGGAATGATCAACTGTGATAGACTTCAATACTATCAACAATCCAGGACAATTCTGAGGGATTTATGACAAAGTGTAAAAGGGAGGTCTGTGAGATTAAAATAAAGGCCCTATCCACTGTCTCAGGTAGTATTTCAGTGGAATTCACAAGGAGTTTCTGAATAAGGATCTGAATGTGGGAGAGAGTAGGAGTTTGAATGACCCAGCACCTACTCTCCTTTCACATCTCCTGAAAGCAGCTGTCAGCAGTTGCAGCACAGGTATATTGAGATTCCCTGAAGAGAAAAGATGGTGGAGAGTTGAAGACAGGTCTCTCCTACCAAATAAACCCAAAGGTAACCTCTGAATCCCCAGCACAGAGAAGAACTGGAGACAAGCCTCAATGGAGGCTTTTCCTCAGCAGGGGATGGTCTAGATGGCTCTCTGTTGAT
The DNA here is from genome assembly GCF_027887165.1 of Monodelphis domestica. Taxonomy (NCBI): domain Eukaryota; kingdom Metazoa; phylum Chordata; class Mammalia; order Didelphimorphia; family Didelphidae; genus Monodelphis; species Monodelphis domestica. The sequence goes on along the minus strand of NC_077230.1, from coordinate 321,482,914 downwards.
CTTAATTCAGATACCTCCTTAAATGTAAGCTAAGGAGCTTGACAAATCTGACTGCTGTTTATAAGTTTTAATAACAAAATCAAAGGCAAATTGGGAAATGGAAAGTGGGACTCAGTATCCCTAATACGGTCTTTCACCTAGGCAGCTTGACTTAGCATACCTAGGTTTCTCCGTCCCAAACCCCAACAAAATAATTCACACTATTTAATATATATCTAGCCTAAAGAATCTAAAAATAGATAAGTGCAAGAGGGCTGGAGGGGAAAGAGAGTCAGGCTCTCTCCTCAGTGAGTCCATAGCCTCCTTTCAGGGTTGAAGGATCTTTTCCTCAGTGGAGATATTGTTGGAGAGATTAGACAGATGATAGCTCTGCAGAAGAACTTGAATATTAACACAGGATATTCTATTATGGCTCTTGTTGAGACCCTCAGCTAGGAAACACATCCTGCTTGGTCCAGGTTTCAACTCCAAAAGCCAAGAATTCCATATAGATCTCTCTCAGGTCAGTTTCCTTTCCAAGCATGCCTCACTCTCCAACGGACATTTTCTGCCACTCACCCCTGATGCAAAGATTCCAAAATCCTCTCATGCACTCATCATTACATTGCTCACCTTTGAATCCTGCCATGTTAGTTCTAGATCTACCCATGGAAGGAGAGCCACTGCACAATTGCCAAGAAACCATTGATCTAGTACAGAAAACCAGAGAGGATCTAAAGGAAACACCCTTATCCAATCCAGACATTGAGGTTTTCACTAATGGCTTCTCATTCATGCAGGTTGGAAGGAGGTTCACAGGAGCATCTGTGGTAACACAGTCAGACACATTGTGGCATGTATCTCTACCAAGCCATGTTACCACACAGATGGAGGAGTTAAAAGCACTGACCATGTCACTCTTAATTGGCAAGGTCAAGAGGATAAATGTATCCACTAATTCCAAGTATGCTTTCACCATTGTGCATGCAACCAGACAAATATGGAAGCACAGAGGTTTCATCACCTCATCCGGGAGGCAGATTTCTTATGAGAACCTGATATTATAGCTTCTAGAAGCAGTTCAACAACCCAAAGTGGCAGTGATCCACTGCCATGGCCACACATTTGGGAAAGATAAAATATCCCAAGGAGACAACAGAGCAGATGTCACAGCAAGATATGCTGCCCAGTTTGGACCTATAAATGTTCTGAGTTTCTCCTTAGTTGAGGAATATGAAATAACACAAGCCTACAACAAAAGGGAAATTCAGTCATGGAAAGAAAATATTGGTGCCAAACTAAAATAAGAGGGATATGGTTCTCAGAATATGAAAAAATCATTTTTCCCAGAGCATTATATTATCATCTGTGTAATGCTATAAATGCCAAAGGGCATTTTGGAATCCAAGCCATTTTAGACAGTGTCCGATGATTTTGAGGGGCTTATGACAAAGAAAGCTATCCTCCTCCAGAGAAAGAATTGTTGGAGTCAGAATGTGGTTCAAAGCATACCATTTTCACTTGTTTATTTGGGTTTATGTTTTGAGATTTTGGTTTTATATGATTATTCACTTACAAGAATGAACAGTCTCCATTAGTGGCAATGCAGTGACCCTGAACAACTAGAGGGATCTATGAGAAAGAAAACTATCCACATTCAGAGGAAAAACTGTGGGAGTAGAAACACCAAAGAAAAACAATTGCTTGAATACATGGGTCGAAAGGATACGGTTGGGGATATAGGCTCTAAATGAACATCCTAGTGCAAGCATCAACAACATGGAAATAGATTCTGATCAAGGACACAAGTAATATCCAATGAAATTGTGCATTGGCTGTGGGAAGAGTGGGGGGAGGGGAGGGAGGGAAATAATGTGATTATTGTAACCAAGGAATAATGTTCTAAATTGACTAAATAAACCAATTCAAATGAAAAAAAATGAACAATCTGGAAATATGTTTTGCACAATAACACATGTATCAGATCAAATTGCTTGCCATCTCCAAGATGGGAAAGGGAAGGAAGGGAGGGAGACAATTTGAATAATAGAACTTCAGAAAACATGTGGCAATGTATTACATATAATTGGTTTAAACATTTTTTAGAAAGAAAAAAAGAAATATGGTAGGGGAGAGGGTTAGCTAGGTAGCTCAGTGAATTGAAAGCCAGACCTAGAGAATGGAAGTCCATGGTTCAAATATGACACTAGACACTTCCTAGCTCAGTGACCTTAGTTAAATTACTTAACCCCAATTGTCTAGCCCTTTCTGCTCTTCTACCTTGGTATATAGTATTATTTCTAAGTGAAGGGAAAGAAAGAAAGAAAGAAAGAAAGAAAGAAAGAAAGAAAGAAAGAAAGAAAGAAAGAAAGAAAGAAAGAAAGAAAGAAAGAAAGAAAGAAAGAAAGAAAGAAAGAAAGAAAGAAAGAAAGAAAGAAAGAAAGAAAGAAAGAAAGAAAGAAAGAAAGAAAGAAAGAAAGAAAGAAAGAAAGAAAGAAAGAAAGAAAGGAAGAAAGAAAGAAAGGAAGGAAGGAAGGAAGGAAGGAAGGAAGGAAGGAAGGAAGGAAGGAAGGAAGGAAGGAAGGAAGGAAGGAAGGAAGGAAGGAAGGAAGGAAGGAAGGAAGGAAGGAAGGAAGGAAGGAAGGAAGGAAGGAAGGAAGGAAGGAAGGAAGGAAGGGAGAAAGAAAGGAAGGAAGGAAGGAAGGAAGGAAGGAAGGGAGAAAGAGAGAAAGAGAGAAAGAGAGAAGGAGAGAGAAAGAGAGAAAGAGAGAAGGAGAGAGAGGGAGAGAGGGAGAGAGGGAGGGAGGGAGGAAGGGAGGAAGGGAGGAAGGAAGGAAGGAAGGAAGGAAGGAAGGAAGGAAGGAAGGAAGGAAGGAAGGAAGGAAGGAAGGAAGGAAGGAAGGAAGGAAGGAAGGAAGGAAGGAAGGAAGGGAAAAGCATATATTAAGAGAAGAAAGAAAGAAGAGTATATGTGAAGGGAGAATAGCACTTTCAAACCTCAAACTATAGATAATATATATCCACAGTCATCGAAACCATTCAGTATTGGTTAAAAAATAGAGACAGATCAATGCAACAGACTAGACAAGGGAGAATCAGAAGCAATGAAACTCAATAACCCAGTATTTGGTCACATGGGAAAAATAAATTATCTAAGAAAAAACACTGTATTTAATAACAACTTCTGGGAAAAATAAAAAGCAGCCACAGAAAATAGGTTTAGACCAACACTTTGTACCATGTCCCACAATACATTCTAAGTGAATATACAAGTTTAATAATAGAGATCACACTATTAAGAAATTAAAAGAGAAACAGATCACATGAATTTCACAGATATGGGCAAATATTCTTAACCAAACAAGAGATAGAGGTTATTACAGAAAATAGAATAGATCATTTTGATTACATGAAACTGAAAAGCACCGGTAGAGAGAACATTAATGCATATAGGATAAGATGGGAAGAAGTTGAATGGGAAAAAAATCTTTGTATGAAATATATCTGATAAGCATTTGGTATCCAAGATGTATAAATAATTGATAGCTATACATAAGATTAGTAGTCATGCTCCAACAATTTAAATGATCAAAAGATATGAACAAACAGTTCTCAAAAGAAGACTTGCAAACCATTCACAGTAACATGAAAGAATACTCCAAGTCGCTAATAATAAAATGAATTGAAATAATTCTGAGGTTTCACCTCACACTTTGCAGATTTACAAAGATGACAAAAAATGGCAACAGTCAGTGAAAAGGGATAGGCACACTAATACATTATTGAAGGAGCTGTGAAATTGTATGGCCATTCTGGAAAGAAATTTGGAATTATACAAACAATTATTTGCATAATCATCTATAAGAGAATTCAATTATCTATCAGTGATATCAATTATTAATTATCTATCAGGGAATTCCCTCACATATGTCATGTATTAAAAGGAAAGTTACAATTAGATGTGTGCACCTGATAGAGAGCAAGATGAGAATTGCAGATAAGTAGAAATGCAACCACCTGGAAGGGGAACCAGTGCCAAGTGACACCTTAATTGCTCAATTTGTGTCACTTACTAAAAAAGATCCCACAGTGATCCAAGTACATCAATTCTGTCAACAGAAATTTGATCCACCAGAGTGAAAAGTCCTTGGTAAAAAGCCAATGCTTTCATGCCCAGCCAGGAGGGATTACAAGCAAACGGCTAAGTTTTTGTACTGGCTGCCACATCAAGATTTGATATCATTCAGTCAGTAAGCATTTATTAATTACCTACTATGTGCCAGGTTCTGTGCTAAATATTGGGGATACAGAGAAAGGACAGTCCCTGCCCTCAAAGAACGATCGAATAGGATCTGGATGGGTTGCAAGGTAGATCTGCACACATTTTACTGGGATTTGATATTAATATGTTGTTATTATTTTAAACTTTGATTTAAATGACTAATGTAATAACTTTGATAAAGGTATCTCAGAGACTGAAAGGCTAGAAATAGCAACAGGTGGTGGCATAAAAGTCAAGAGATTTAATTAGATGATATTAACTTACCTTCTACTATAAAACCCTCCTTATGCTCCAAATTTATCCAGCCCATTACCACATTACTTCTACAAGTGGTGGATAGATCACTCAAATTTCTGTGTGTGTGTGTGTGTGTGTGTGTGTGTGTGTGTGTGTGTGTGTGAGAGAGAGAGAGAGAGAGAGAGAGAGAGGAAGAGAGAGAGAGATAATATATTGTTATAAATACATATTATAGAGAATTATATGTTTATATTATGTATACTATGTGTGTATTATGTGTATAAATATTATATTTATGTTGTATAAATATACATATTTATTTCCATCCTAGAAAAACCTCTGCCCTAAAGCTCACAGCCACTCCTTTGATTGTTGGGTCTCTAGCTCTGATAAAGAGCAGCTGAGTGGCACAGTGCATAGAGTGCCAGACCTAGAGTCAGGATGACCCATCATCCTGAGTTCTAATCCAGCCTCAGACACTTGTAAGCTGTGTGACCCTGGCTAAGAGGTCAATTAACCCTGTTTGCTTCAGCTTGTCCATCTGAAAAATGAGTTGTGGAAGGTGTAAACCTTAAAATTTCTTAGACTTATAAATGTTGGAAATTTCATCATTGGGAAATTTCATACTTGAAAAATTTCCTATTGATAGTGGGTCTTGGCTATTGGAATGTGAACCCCATTGGCATGGGAGGTTCCTCCTCCTCACTTCTTAAGATTACTTTAGGACAGAAACCTTTTGCTGAACAATGGAAAGGGCTTTGACCTATGCTTAAGCATAGAACAGGAATTTCTTTGAGTCATGATTGATTTTAGAATTGATATAATAGAGATACTTGGAATGACAGAACCAGGTCTTGGAAATTACAATCTCCACCCTACTCAGTCCTAACAGGATTTAGGAAGGGCTGCAGCATAGATCAAAATTTAATTATTCCAATCTCTACCCTACTCAGGGTAACAGGATTTAGGAAGGGCTGTAGCATAGATCAAGATTTAATTATTTAAGAATATGACCTTCAACAGACATGTGCAAAGCCACAGACCTCTGGGCGGTCCTGGGTTAAGCGAGAGCCACCATTGGCACAGGGAAGACACGGACAGTGATTGGTAGATGTGAGAACTGAGGGGAGGGAACTTGGATGGTTTCCTTAAAGATAGAGGGGTCTGAGGACTGAGGGGGGGTGGTTGGAGAGTTTTGGCTCTGGTTGGTTGGAGAGTTTTGGCTCTGAGTGGTTGGAGAGGTGCTCTGAGAGGCTTGCTCTGAAGGAAGCTGGAGGTGGAGGCCCCTGAGACTGTTTCTCCATTTTGGTCACGTGAGTAATAGGGACTGATCTCCTTTCTTTGCCCCAGCTATCTAAGGGCTTGGGCCTTTTGGCCCAGCCTAAACAGAAGGGGTATTTAAGCCCTATTCCCTTCTCTCTCTCCCTCCCTCCCTCCCTCTCTCTTTCTCTCCCTCTCTCTCTCTCTCTCTCTCTCTCTCTCTCTCTCTCTCTCTCTCTCTCTCTAATACCTTTCTTCCTCCTGTTTGTAATTAAACTCCATAAAAAGTTGACTACTGACTTGAGTTTTCATTTAGGAATTACATAGCTGAATTCCTTGGCGACCTTAAATTAATATATATCAGTCTTTTAAAGTGATTTCCTTGTCACAAAGGAAATGACAAGCTACTCCAGAATCTTTGCCAAGAAAACTCCCAAATGAGGACATGACAAGTCAAACATTGCTGAGAAATGACTGAACATGAACAAAAAACCTGATAGCTATTTCATGAGGGTTCCCAACCCTGTTCAAACACAATTCACTTTTGAGATTTCTTCCTGAGCCCTTTCCCTACCTCATTTTCCATTTTTCCTTTATATATGTAAGTATACGTGTATATATAGTATATTTTGCATATATGTGTATTATGTATATGCATGTAGCATATATTGTATATGTATTCTGTGTGTATATTATATTATGTACATATGTATTATATGTTTCTCTGTTGGATTGTAAAGTCCTGTGAGGTTAAGGATTGTCTCATTGGCTATTTGTATTCCTCGAACTTGATACTGCCTAGCACATAGTAGTATTTAACAAATGTTTTCTCTATTACAGAAATTTGATACAAAACTAATGTGCTAGTTGTAATAAACATTTCAAGAACAATACTTCTGTTATTGCCTGAGAACTTAAAAAAGCACCTGGAGACTCAAGAGGCCCGAGCCTACTTAATAAATGTCATCCAAGGAAGTCTGAGTCTGTGCTAGATTTTTCTCTCAATAAATTTCCTTTTAACAAGCTACACATTGAAGAACCTGATATCACCAATAAAGGGGCCTGAGTCAAGGAGTGAGAGAGATGCTCTGAGAGCCTGAAAATGGCACAGGGGACTCAGTGAATATACCAGACCACTTTCAAGCATTGGGTGGTACACATAATGCAAGAACAACTGGACCCAATCAGTCTATTCAGCCACAGTCTATTCAGCTAGGAAAACAAGTTGGGTGAGGGGAATTTATAGCAAGTATCTCAGACAAAGGACTCATTTTTCAAATATGTAGAGAACTGAGTCAAATTACAAGAACAATAAAACAGTTGATAAATGGTCAAAGGATATAAACAGGAAGTCCTCAGATGAAAATTTATAGTTATATGAAAAAATACTCCAAATCACTATTGATTAGAGTCATACATGTTAAAACAACTCTGAGATACCACTCTGTACCTATCAGATTGGCTAATATGACCAAAAAGGGAAATGATAAATTTAAAGGGAATATGGGACAATTGGGACACTAATACACTGTTGGTAGAACCGTGAACTGATACAGCCATTCTGGAGAGCAGTTTGGAATCATGCTCAAAGGGCAATAGAATTATGTGATACCTTTTGACTCAGTAATACCACTACTGGGTCTATATCCCAAAGAGATCAGAAATGTGCAGGGGGGAGGGGGGAGAAGGACCTACTTGTACAAAAAAACATTTTAACAGTTCTTTATATAGTGGCAAAGAAGTGGAAACTGAGGGGATATCCATCCATTGGAGAATGGCTGAACAAGTCATGAATTATGGTTGTAATGGAATATTATTATGCCATAAGAAATGACGAATATCAGGATGAGTTCAGAAAAACCCGGCAAGACTTCTATGAAATAATGCAAAGTGAAGTGAGGAGAACTAGGAGAACAGCATATAGAGTTACAGAAATACTATATGATGATCAGCCATGAAGGACTAAAGTAAAGGAAGGTTACAAGGTAACCCCAAGGGATTCATGATGAAAAATGCTATCCACAGTCAAAGAAGGAACCATTGGAGTCTGATTGAAGATCAAAGCTTGCCATCTTCCACTCTATTTTATGTGCAAGTTGTTGTTTTATTGCATGTGTGATATGAGTCTTTCAGGCCATGAAGAATATGGAAATATGCATGCATGACAGCATTGATATAACCTATAACAGACTATTATTCAACCTCAAGGATGGGGGAGAGGGTCTGAATGCAAAATAACAGATAGCAATTTTCAAATTTTTTTCTACATGTAATTAGAAAAAAAAATATTTTAATGCTTAGTATATACCTGCGCAACCATCAAAGAGTGGTACCTTCAAACACTTCAGGCTGTTGAAGCCTTCTCAAAAAAAAAAATTACTAAAAGAAAAGTGCCCTTTTTTAACCCTGGAATTCAAGTCTAAGAAATCTCTAACAGGAGCCCTCTTGCCAAATATTAGTTGTCATGAAAGAACGGTTTGAAAGGGACTTCTCATCTATAACCGAACTTCCTAGTGTGCTTCATGGAAATGAATATTCTTGGTTCAGTCAAGTGATTGAAGATGTTGAAAGAGAAGCAGTGGAGGGATGAGTGCTTAATTATAGCATTGTCATACTCGACAACTGTAGTACCAACTATGGAACTACAATGACCTCTAAATGTCAGTGTTTATTAACAGTAATCATATCTTAAGCATTAATCATGTTCCCATGAATAATAGTTTAATATCCAGACATGTATAATTTGCTGATTAAAGAGACAACAGCAGTGAACTTAGTGAGTAACTTGCAGTCAGAGACAGATGACAGGCTTCATAACCTCAAAAATTGAGGGATGATGTGTTCATTTGATTTAGCTACCCCCTGGGAGCTCATTTCCCATTCTCTCTTATGAGGCTCTGCATTGGTTCCCTGCTGTTTTGTAGCTTTTTGAAGATGAAGATAAAAATGCCAACCTATGATTAGATAGCTGTATCTTCCCTCTACGCTAAAATTTCAGCCTCCCAAAGACTAGCTTTCCTTTTAAGAGATGAGATATTGTGCTTGACAAGTGATACATAGCACTTCGTGACAGTTTTCCTCATTTCCTCTTGATGAGGACTTTAAATATTGTTGACACACTTTTCTCCATCTTCATTTTCATTTTGAAAGAGTGACTTCAGGAAATTGAGTTCTGCAGCTATCGTGATAGATGTTCACCACATTCAGGAAGCATGAGAGACTCCCCAAGCATACAGAAGACTTTGGCTGAGGAATAAGCAAGTCCAAATCACTCTTACCTTAGAATTGCTACCATGGAGATATTGGGCCAGAGGTATCTACCCACAGGTCAGCATGCATTACTTAGATTTCTACAAGCTCCTTCAGCTTTTGGGTTCAAAGGACTTCCATGGGAAAGCAAAAGCTATGGGGGAAAGAGACCAGAAGGTTGTGGGTAAAGTGAGATGGACTAGAACTGAAGCAAAGAGTTAAGAGTAAATATGGCAGGAGTGGGGTCGATGAAATGTACTTTATAGTTTCCAGTGACATCCTTCCTCCTCTTTATCTGAAGTAGAGGTTCCACATCCTCTTTTCCTATCCACTACGCACTTCCCATTTCCCTTGCCAACCACTTGAAAAGAGAGGTAATGACAGGAAGACCCTCTAAGCTGTAACTACAGCAAATAGTCTGAGACAGTTCAGCTTCAATGTATCATACAGCAAAACTAGAACCTACCTCTAAATCACATGGCTTTCAGGGTAATTTTCTTATGTTTTGTGCTCTCTCTCTCTCTCTCTCTCTCTCTCTCAAGAAAGGATCCTTTGATCCAGTAATGCCACTACTGGGTCTGTATCCCAAAGAGATAATAAAAAGGGGGGAAGAACCTACTCATACAAAAATATTTATAGCTTCTCTTTTGTGGTGGCAAAAAATTAGAAATTGGGGAGATGTATATCAATTAGGGCATGGCTGACCAAATTGTGATACATGTTGGTAATGGAATACTTTTGTGCTATAAGAAATGATAAGCAAGATGATTTCAGAAAAAGCTGGAAAGATATGTGGGAACTGATTCATAGTGAAATAAGCAGAACTGGGAGAACATTATACACAATAACAGTAATATTAGACAATGATTATCTATGAAAACTTGGATGCTCTCAGCAATGCAATGATTTGGAATGATCCTGAAAGACACGATGGGGAATGCTATCCACCTCCAGAGGAAAAAAAACTGTAGGAATCATATTTCACATCAGTGTATTTATGATTTTATTTTGGGGTTTTGTTTATGTATGAATGTTCTCTTATAATGACCAATATGGAAGTGTACTTTGCATGAAAATAAAAAATGAAAAAAAAAAGAAAAGTAAGGATATAGTACATGAACTCAGCATGTCTTTGTTCTGGAAGATTCATATTAATCTGTCTCTTTAATTGGTTCCACTTCATTACCCTCCCCCTTCTCCATTCTCCCACCTCCAGCATGGTTTAAAAAAAAAAGGTTTTCTCCTTATTGATTTGGGCTTTCCCTCTTTCAGTCTCACTCCATTCATTCATAATCAAACAAACTTAGATTAAATAAACCAGTTGATAAATATTAATTCATTAATTACTATTATGCAAGGCACTGTACTAAATACTGATAATAAAGAAACAAAAAAAAAGAGTTCTTGTCTTCAAGGAGCTTGCCATCTAATGGGGCAAGGCAATACAAAAAAAAAAAGGAACTTCAAGGGGTTATTACAGAGAAGTCAAAAGGAGTACAGCAGGTGAAAAATGGAGAGATAGCTGGCCTATGTTAGATTTTTCAATAATTACTTCAAATAACAGAAACAAAAGCAAAAATTAAAGAAATAGCAATTCCATATTCTGATTGCTTTCATTGTAGCCAAGAAGATGAAAATGAGTTTTTCTCCATCACATCCTTCATCTCATTGGGAGTGGTGAACAGGTAAACAGAAAGCCTACTCAAGGGACAGAGAAGGGAGGAATGAAGGTGTGATAGATCTAGTATGGCATATAATTTCTATCTCAACTTTTGTCTTTTCTGTGTTTAGGGATCAAAAGCATATTTGCCTCATAGAAGATATAGTCAATAGCCTAACTATTTTTGTTACCATATTTTCATTTTTTATATATAAGAATACTATGAAACATATGATTTGTTATTGATATATAAGAAATCAAAATAAACATGCTTATCCAAGAGGAAAAAAAATCTCACATTGTGTCCAAAAATCTATTCTCAAATTTTTTTCCCTATCCCACCCACCTCTTCCCCTTCCTCATGAAGGCAGGTAATATGATAAAGATCATACATATATTCCTGTCTGTCATGCTGTGAAATGACACATTTTGCTCACACTAGAGAAAAATTCATGGAAAAAATAAAGTGAAGAATGGTATGTTTCAAACTGCATTTAGGCTCTCTTTGTTCTATGGTGGTAGATATTCTTTTTTGTCATGAGTCCTGTGTGTTTTTAAAATTTGTACCCCGGGGATTTCATTTACCAGCATTTTTTCAACTTCCCGGGGTTCCCTTTTCTTGTATTCCTGTGTTGCATCCTGATGTGGGTTTCTCTATAAATTGGCTGAAACCCATGCTGTGGAGGTACTGGGGGCTTGGGCTCCAGCACAGCAGATTGCTTGAGCTTCTTTTTTGGCCTCTACTCACTCAGCTGAAGGAACCCCTTTCTCTCTTACTTTGTTACCCTTACAGTTCCAAAGAATTGTCCTGGATCCTTCCCTGATGAAAATAGTTAAATCATTCAAAGTTGATGATCATACTTTATTGCCGTTACAATGTACATTGTTCTCCTGATTCTACTCACTTCACTTTGTATCACTTCATATAAGTCTTTCCAGGGTTTTTTTATCATCTTATTCTCCATTTATTTTATGGCATTCCATTAGATTCATAGGCCACAACTTGTTCATCTATCCCCCATTTAATGGACTTCCTTTTGGTTTCCAGTTCTTTGTCACTATAAAAGAAGCTGCTAGAATATGTAGTTGCTTTTCCTTTTTCTCTGATCTCTGATCACCTTAGGAAATAAACCTAATAGTGATATTATAGAATAAAAAGTTATACAATTTCACAACTCTGAGTACAATTCCAAATTGCCCTCCAAAATGGTTGATCAGTTCACAGTTCCATCAACAATGTACTAGTGTTCCTATTTTTCCAAATCCCCTCCAGCATTTGTCATTTTGTCCTTTTATCATTTTAGCCAGTCTGATAGGTGTAAGATATCTCAGAGTTGTTTTGATTTCCATTTCCCTAATCAGTAATGATTTAGAGCATCTTTTCATATAATCATATAGAGCCTTGATTTCTTTCATCAAAAAGGTACCTGTTCATATCTTTTGTCTATTTATCAATTAAGGAATGATTCATATTCTTATATATTTAACAAAGTTCTCTATAGACTTTAGATATGAGACCTCTCTCCAAGAAACACTCTATAAAAATGTTTCCCCAACCTATTACTTTCGTTCTTATCTTGGCTACATTAGTTTTATTGTACAAAAAACATTTCAACGTAATACATTCAAAATTATCCATTTTATATTTCACAATGCTTTCTACCTTGTTTATTCATAAATTCTCTCCTATCCATGAATCTGATATGTTCCCTGTTTTTCTAACTTGTTATAGTATCTCCCTTTATATACAAGTTATGAATTATTTTGATTTTATCTTGGTAAATGGTGTAATATATCTATATCTATATCTAGTTTCTGCTGAACTGCTTTCCAATTTTCCCAACATATTTTACCAAATACTGAATTTTTTAAACTCTTGGGATTTTTCATATTTCCTGAATTCCAATGTAGCATTCAAGCTCTTCATCTGTTATCACTCACTTATGCCATTTGACAAGTTCATAGCCTTGGAAAAAAATCTCTTCAGTGATATACCTAAGACCACCTTTTATGAACAAGTTCTCCTTTTGAGATTGGTCTATTTAGGCCATCTTCTTTATTGTTTTCAAATTTTATAAATGATCATCAATTTCTTTTCAGTTCTTACATTAACAAAATGGATGTGGCAATCTCTCATAATTTCCATAACTTTTTATCATTTTGTGAACTATATTTTTCATTGTGGTGATATGGGTATATACTTTATTTTTATTATATATTCCTTTTTATCTTATTCATTTTCAAAACAGGTCTTGGAAGTATCATTTCAATTCATTTTATTTCAATTGTGTTGATCTCTCATTTAATCTTTTTCATCTTAGAATCAATACTGTATATTGGTTCTAAAGTAGAAGAGCAGTAAAGGCTAGGCAGTGGGAGTTAAAAGACTTGCCCAGGGTCACATAGCTAGGAAGTGTCTGAGGCCAGTAGGCCTGGCTCTCAATCCATTGAGTCACCTAGATATATGCCCTCTCATTTGATCTTGATTTTTACTTATGATGTATTGGGTTTTTTCTTCTTATCTATAGATTCAATTAATCAAATTTCTTTCTCATTGATATTCAATGGCATAAATCATCCTGATTATTTCCTTAGTTGTTATCCAATCAATTTTATATGTAATATCTATATGCTATTGCTTTCTAACTTCTTCCTTCACTTAAATAACCTGGGAGTTATTTAATAAATTATTTTTAGTTTCTACATGCCTACTTACTTCAAACTTTACTGCATTATGATCCAGAAATGTAGTGAATAAAATCGCTACTTATAATATCTGCCCATGTCTTTGTGAACTAGCATATGATGGCAGGATCATGGGCAGAATGGCAAGGAGGCAGTCATACTTTTCTCATTCAGCTCTCTAATAATTGTTAGATCATTTAATTACATTGTCTAATACTCTATGAGCTCTTTCTTGTTGATCTATTTGCTGGATTTATCATATTCTGACAGTAGAATATAAAGATTTCCCATTATTTTTTACTTTTAAACTATATTTTCTTTGAACTATTCCTTTGCATTCCTTATTACAGAAATATGAGATTCATCTTTGTGTTTGCAAGAACAAGAGTTGTTTTTTTTTTAATGTATGTCTTCCTAAATTGATAAGTGATCAAAGGATTTGAATAGATAGTTTTCAGAGGAAGAAATCAAAGCTCTCAATAAACTTATGAAAATGTCTGTAAATTACTAATGATTAGAAAAACACATCTTAAAACAATCAGCTCATACCTATCAGATTGGCCAAGTTAACAAAAAAAGGAAGATGACAAAAACTGGAAGGGTTGTGGGAGAACAGGGCCTTTAATGTACTCCTAGTGGAGACTCAAATGGTGAGAGTATTCTAAGCTTTATTATAATATCATAATACTACCAAATGATACTTATTTCCATTTTCTAAAATTTATTGAGTTCTATTTTTCACTCCTTCCATATTCCTTTTTTTTTATTAGGGAATTCAAACTATTTACCCTTGTGTCCATCTTTTGTTTATCAGGACACAATGGAAAAAGTGCTGGCTCAAATTCTGTTTCTATTTCCTACTATGTGTGACCTTAGGCAAGTCACTAAACTTCTTTAAGTCCCTATTCATTATCTATACAATTAAGAGTTATATGAGATAGCCTCCAAAATTCCTGCTTTGATAATATATATAGAACCCAGATCAAATTGCTCACTAGCTCCAGGATGGGGGAGGGAGGGAGGGAGACAATTTGGATCATATAACTTCAGAAAACTTTTGTGGAAAATTGTTATTACATATAATTGGTAAAAATCAAATGTCTTCATAAAATTCCTGCTAGCTAGAAGCATGAATTGATATAAGCAAATTCCACTGAAAGCAATCTAGTACTAAACCCCAAAAAGTCTTTAAAGTGGGCATAACATTTGATCCAAAAGGGTATACCCTAAGGAGTGGTAACTCCTTAGGGTATACCTCAAATAAAGAAGAAAAGGACTCACATGTACAAAAATATTTATAGCAACATTTTTCTGCTGTAGCTTAGAACAGAAAACAAATTGCCCATCAGTTGGAGAATGCCTGAACAAATTAGAGTATATGGATGTAATGGAATATTACTCTATAAGAAATGACAAAATAGAGGGACTCAGAGATATCTTAAGACATAAATGAACTGATGCAGAGTGAAGTAAGCAAAACTAGTTATATCTATCTATTTATACAATGACTGTAGCATTGTAGAGAAAAAGAATTGTGATAGATATAAGATGTAAGAGTAACACAATGGCTGACTGAAACTCCAAAAGATTAAGGATATATCATGTGCCCCACCCACAACTTGGCAGAGAGGCAAAGGACTTAAGGTGTAAAATGAATTATACATTTTCAGACAAGGCAATGAGTAGATTTGTTTTTCTTGACTATATCCATTTGTTTTAAGGGAAAGTATTCATTTCTCTTGGAAGAGAGGGAACAGTTATGGGGAGGGGAGGAGAGTGAGAGAAAGAGATACCGAGACAGACAGACAGACAGACAGATAAACAAAGAGAGAGGCAGAAAGAGACAAAAAGAGACAGTGGCAGAGAGAGAAACAAAGACAGAGAGAGACAGAGAAGAGAGAGACACAAAGATGAAAAAGAGAGAGTGAGAGAGAAAGAGAGAGAGAAAAGAAAGAAGTGTTAATGAAATATTTTTAAAATAGACATGAGAACAGGAGGAAATCCAGAGGAAAGAGACAAATAAAGCATTGAGGGAATTATTGTGATAAATTCAATATACACTTTAAAAAATAAAGTACAAAATGAATAATTTTATTACATTATATTAAAAGGGTTTTGTACAAACAAAACTAATGCAACCAAAATTGGAAGGGAAGCAATTAATTAAGAAAAAATCTTTATAACAAAAACCTCTGACAAAGGTCTAATTTCTCAAATTTGTAAGGACCTAAATCAATTGTACAAAAAAATCAAGCCATTCCCCAATTGATAAGTGGGCAAGGGACATGAATAGGCAGTTTTTAGATAAAGAAATCAAAACTATCAATAAGCACATGGAAAAGTGTTCTAAATCTCTTATAATTAGAGAAATGCAAATCAAAACAATTCTGAGGTACCCCTTCACACCTAGAAAGTTGGCTAATATGACAGCAAAGGAAAGTAATAAATGTTGGAGGGGATGTGGCAAAGTTGGGGCATTAATGTACTGCTGGTGGAGTTATGAATTGGTCCAACCATTCTGGAAGGCAATTTGGGACTATGCCCAAAGGGTGCTAACAGACTACCTGCCCTTTGATCCAGCCATACCACTGCTGGGTTTATACCCCAAAGAGATCATACAGAAAAAGACATGTACAAAAATATTTATAGCCATACCCTTTGTGGTGGCAAAAAATTGGAAAATGAGGGGATGTCCTTCAATTGGGGAATGGCTGAACAAATTGTGGTATATGTTGGTGATGGAATACTATTGCGCTCAAAGGAATAATGAACTGAAGGAATTCCATGTGAACCTGAACAAGGAGCAGAACCAGGAGAACATTGTACATAGAGACTGATACACTGTGACAAAATCGAATGTAATGGACTTTTCTACTAGCAGCAATGCAATGATCCAGGACAATTCTGAGGGACTTATGAGAAAGAATGCTATCCACATTCAGAGAAAGAACTGTGGGAGTAGAAACACAGAAGAAAAATATTTGCTTGATCACATGGGTCAATAGGGATATGATTGGGGATGTAGACTAAATGATCACTATATTGCAAATATTAATAATATGGAAATGGGTCTTGTAAAACCCAGTGGAATTGCTCATTGGCTATAGGGGGGGAGGAGGGAGGAAAAGAATATGAATCATGTAACCATGGGATAATATTCTAAATTAAATAAATAAATTAATAAATTATTTATTTATAAAAGAAAGAAAAAAGAAACAAAAGAAGAAATATGAGGTAAAAAAAGTGCATACAATAGAGATTCATGGCTTCATATACTTCCTCTTTTTCTGTTCTTTGTTGGATGAAGAACAGTTTATATTTGTCAAGTTCCCAATAATAAGAACAGTATTTTCCTATCCTCACTTCCTTCCTCCTTTATTCTTCCTTTTTTCACTTCATCTAAAATCTTTCTGAGACATTTAATTGTTGGGATAATACAACATTCTGAGTCCTTCACATTTTGTTAGCAACAGATTCATTTAAAGATTTAAAGGATAATCTCAATTGTCTTTTACTGGATGTTAAACTGTTAAAACTAGGCCATCCTAGAGATTCAACCAAAAAGCTAATTGAAATAACCAACAACTTTAGCAAAGTTGCAGGATACAAAATAAACCCACATAAATCATCAACATTTCTATATATCTCCAACACAGCTCAGCAGCAAGAACTAGAAAGAGAAATCCCATTCAAAATCACCTTAGACAAAATAAAATACCTAGGAATCTACCTCCCGAGACAAACACAGGAACTATATGAACACAACTACAAAACACTCTCCACACAACTAAAACTAGACTTGAGCAATTGGAAAAACATTAACTGCTCATGGATAGGACGAGCCAATATAATAAAAATGACCATCCTACCCAAACTTATTTATCTATTTAGTGCCATACCCATTGAACTACCAAAATACTTCTTCACTGATTTAGAAAAAACCATAACAAAGTTCATTTGGAAGAACAAAAGATCAAGGATATCCAGGGAAATAATGAAAAAAAAACACATATGATGGGAGCCTTGCAGTCCCTGACCTTAAACTATATTACAAAGCAGCAGTCATCAAAACAATTTGGTACTGGCTAAGAAACAGAAAGGAAGATCAGTGGAATAGACTGGGGGAAAGCGACCTCAGCAAGACAGTATACGATAAACCCAAAGATCCCAGCTTTTGGGACAAAAATCCACTATTCAATAAAAACTGCTGGGAAAATTGGAAGACAGTGTGGGAGAGACTAGGAATAGATCAACACCTCACACCCTACACCAAGATAAATTCAAAATGGGTGAGTGACTTAAACATAAAGAAGGAAACCATAAGTAAATTGGGTAAACACAGAATAGTATACATGTCAGACCTTTGGGAGGAGAAAGGCTTTAAAACCAAGCAAGACATAGAAAGAATCACAAAATGTAAAATAAATAATTTTGACTACATCAAACTAAAAAGCTTTTGTACAAACAAAACCAATGTAACTAAAATCAGAAGGGAAACAACAAATTGGGAAAAAATCTTCATAGAAACCTCTGACAAAGGTTTAATTACTCATATTTATAAAGAACTAAATCAATTGTACAAAAAATCAAGCCATTCTCCAATTGATAAATGGGCAAGGGACATGGATAGGCAGTTCTCAGATAAAGAAATCAAAACTATTAATAAGCACATGAGAAAGTGTTCTAAATCTCTTATAATCAGAGAGATGCAAATAAAAACAACTCTGAGGTATCACCTCACACCTAGCAGATTGGCTAACATGACAGCAAAGGAAAGTAATGAATGCTGGAGGGGATGTGGCAAAGTAGGGACATTAATTCATTGCTGGTGGAGCTGTGAACTGATCCAACCATTCTGGAGGGCAATTTGGAACTATGCCCAAAGGGCGACAAAAGAATATCTACCCTTTGATCCAGCCATAGCACTGCTGGGTCTGTACCCCAAAGAGATAATGGACAAAAAGACTTGTACAAAAATATTCATAGCTGCGCTCTTTGTGGTGGCCAAAAACTGGAAAACGAGGGGATGCCCATCAATTGGGGAATGGCTGAGCAAATTGTGGTATATGTTGGTGATGGAATACTATTGTGCTCAAAGGAATAATAAAGTGCAGGAGTTCCATGGAGACTGGAACAACCTCCAGGAAGTGATGCAGAGCGAGAGGAGCAGAACCAGGAGAACATTGTACACAGAGACTGACACACTGTGGTATAATCGAACGTAATGGACTTCTCCATTAGTGGCGGTGTAATGTCCCTGAACGATTTGCAGGGATCTAGGAGAAAAAAACACTATTCATAAGCAAAGGATAAACTATGGGAGTGGAAACACCGAGGAAAAGCAGCTACCTGAATACAGCGGTTGAGGGGACATGACAGAGGAGAGACTCTAAATGAACACTCTAATGCAAATATTATCAACATAGCAATGGGTTCAAATCAAGAAAACATGTAATGCCCAGTGGATTTATGGGGGGTGGGAGGGAGGAAAAGAAAATTATCTATGTCTTTAATGAATAATGCTTGGAAATGATCAAATAAAATATTAAAAAAAATACTACTAGACCATAATAAATGATGAGCAGGTTAATTTTTTTTTAATTTAGAAAAACCAACATGAAATGATGGAAAGTAAAACAAGTAGAACCAAGAAAACATTATTTGCAGCCATAGAATTAATGTTCGAAGAATAACTTATGAATGTCCACCTCCAGAGAAAAGAACTGATCATTAGAAACAGAAAAGACATAGTGTGTATATTCCTTTTTTTTCTTTGTCAAATGATGTATTCTCTATTGGGGAAATGGAAAGAGGGAGAGGAAGATATGTTGGAATTTTAACAAACAAATAAACTAATTTTTAATCCCCAAAAAAAAGAGTAAGAATTATTATAGGCATATATCTTTTTACCTTGTTTCATATTTGAAAACTTCTTATACAGTAACAAAATGAAAAGGAGATTATATTGAGGTTCTCCAGTGGTTCCTGTTTATAAGTATTATTTTGTTGATTATATACTATCTCAGAACTCTAGAGTACCTTCTGAGTGGTGTCCATGGTCAACCAAAAGAGGAAATTCATGCAGGAAAAACCAACCCATTCAGAAAAAGAATATCTATTGTCTAGTTGCTGGTATTCCAAATGTGTAATTTCTCATATCCAAAAGTCAGGTAAAAGCAATATTTTAAGGCACCAGAGTACTTTCTTACACTCCAGAATCATTCCACTACACTTGTTATGCATAAGACCAATCCTGAAGCTAACTAATGATTTTTTTTCTTTGTACCCCTATTGAGTCACAGGGACACATAATAGGCATTTAATAAATACCCATTGAATTAATGATTGAACAGATTTAGGAAAGGATGAGATCTTAAGGATAACAGTGGATTTCATTCTTCAGAAGCATGATCACTTTCCCCATCACCATGAAGCTCCTACATTCCACTTTCTTTTCTTTTCTCTCTCTTTTACTCTTCTTTGATGAACTCACCCAATCCAAGGGTTTTAACAATGTCTTTTTCTCAATCTTTAGTAATTGATGCCATGGACCACCCCTTCTACATTGATTTCTTTTCTTCCCATGAAAACATACTTCTGGTTTTCTTCCTTCCTTTCTGCCTTCTCTTTCTGCTTCCCTCATTGACTGGATGCTCAATTGATGGAGATGTTGTAAAAGGGATTCCTTTTCACATACACATTGGACTGAATGGCCTCTCAGTTCCCTTCGAGCCCTACAGAGCTATACACTTGTTAAGCATGCTAAGCTTTTGCTTAGAATTCTCTGGAGAAAAATAGCAACTAATATTTTTATGTAGCACCGTAAGATTTGCAAAGTACTTTTCAAATATTACCTCATTTATTTCTCACATTATTATTGGGAGGTAGGAGCAATTATTATATTCCTTTTTCAGATGGGAAATCTAAGGTAAACAGAGGTTAAGTGACTTGCCCAGGATCACATAGCTAATTAAGTGTCTGAGGTGACATTTGAACTCAGTTCTTTCCAACTTGACATTTAGTGATCTACCCAAAGCAGCACATGTCATTAATGATATAAAATGTCTAATATCTAATAGCCCACATGTAATTCTACTGGAGGAAAGGTCAGTAGTGTTACTTAGAAGAGTTTATTATAGTAGACTTCTTTTGGATGGAATTTCATCGATTTAGCTCCTAGATGGCAAACTAGCCAATTCTCTCCAAATATATATGTGTATATATATATATACATACGTATACATATATATGTATGTATGTATGTATATGTGTGAGTGTGTGTGTACACATATATATAATAACTCTTGAAGAAGTCACAGTTTCTTCTTCAAATTGTGTTAATTATATCATCGCAGGCATTCTCTCCATTGATGTTACATATGTCTCTGTTGATCATAGTGTCTTCACACCACAGTAAACAATATTTCACAAGCAAAAAACTCATCATTGATGGCCAACTATTTGGTGATGATGAACCTCCCCAAATTTAGACAAACTGGCAGCCGCAGTCTATCACCAGGCACTGGAAGGGAATATTAGTGGGAGTCATTCTTTAAGAGAATCTTGAATCATATACACCAGAAATAAATGTTAAATGTCTTAATTATTTCATATAAATATGCATCTATAAAATATATACATATGGATATATACACATATAAGTATATTTACATATAAAACACATAAATGCATGCATATGCATATGTACAAGCACATCTATACACATAGATATACCCAAATGTTTATCAATGAATATTTATTACACACCTACTATGTGCCAGGCATTATGCTAAGTAAATATAGAAGATACAAAGAACAAAAGACAATCCCTCCTCTAAAGGAGCCCACAATCTAAGGGGGAAGACAACCTTTTGCTGATCGTGCCTTGCCACATTTCAAGCCTGGATTACTCCTATCATCAGTCTCCTTGTTCCTCTTCAGGTGCTACTGAATGGAAGAGGGGAAAATATCATGGAATTGTAAAAATATCATGGAATTGTACTTACTGGTTCCACTACAAATATATATTTTCCATTCTCAACTGGGTACCACTTACTGCAGCAAAGCAATCATTCTTCTCATCTGTTATCTCATGCACAGTGATCTTTCCCCCATACTACTTAGAGGACTTCTACATGTACTTCATCACAAATAAATAAATGAAAAAATAAATAAATAAATGAACTAATTAATTAATTAATTAGTTGATAAATGAATGAATGAATGAATGAGACCACAGGGCAAAAGCTTCCTCTTCTCTCTGTCTTATGTCACATTATGACATTTCCTCATTTATCCTTTCACCCTGGCATCCAATGAAGAAGTGGCCATTCAGCTTGTGAAGGCCAACCCCTAGATATGGACATTTTCTCCAACCAAATGTTCCCTGGAGTATCTTCTCCACCCTCTTTCTCTCCCTATCTTTGTCTGTCTGTCTGTCTATCTATCTGTCTCTCTCTCTCTCTCTCTCTCTCTCTCTAGTTCTGTCTCTCTTTTTCCTTCAGTTCTTTTCTTCTATTGGCTCCTTCCTTGCTGCCTACAAAGATGCTCATGTTTTCTCCATCCTTAAAAAAACCCTCACTTGTTCCAATACTAGTGTTTCCACTAGTATCATCTTATATCTTTCCTCCTTTTAGACTCTGGAAAAT